>NC_048302.1:114224815-114417700 GCF_013100865.1 Trachemys scripta elegans
TTTAAGACTAACAGAAGTATTGGGAGCATAAGCTTTCGTGGGTAAGAACCTCACTTCTTCAGATGCAAGAAATGAGGTTCTTACCCACGAAAGCTTATGCTCCCAATACTTCTGTTAGTCTTAAAGGTGCCACAGGACCCTCTGTTGCATTTAGATTGCACTTTACATGTTCATAGCATTTTAGTGTTTTGATTGGCAATCAACTGCAGAGTAGACTAATACAAGAGAAAGAAAGAAAAGAAATCCTTCTGTGAGCTGACAATGAGTGAATAGAGCTGAGCTAATACATCAAAATATTTTCCATGAATTACTCAGAGACCATGACGTTCACTCCACCTGTTTCTATGCCCCTCTTGCATCTGCTTTCTGAGAATATTCCTGTGAATGAGATTAGTGGCAGGAGTGTTCATGGAAATAAGTTTTAAGCTAAATAATGGAGAACACTTTTGCAAAACTTTAAACTCCTGAATGTGACACTCAAACTTGATTCTTAGTTACTCATCTAATCAGAACAGAAAATAATATTGTGTGACTAATGTATCCAATCTAACAAAGGGCACTTCACGTGCACATGGAAACAATGAGACACAGACATGACAAGAAGTTTAAATGCAGAGGCCACAGCTTTATTTAACTCTTTTCCCAAACTGGGTAAGTAACTTACTTTCTGTGTAGTTTGCGTGTTGTTCCAGTGCATTTCCCAGTGGGCAGGGCACTAACGGCCCTGGTGGACATAAACTTGAGGATGGGTATGAAGGCCATGTCCTCTCTGCTCCCTTAAGCCTGCCAAGGGACTCTCACTGGCCAGAGTCCTGACCCACTCCCCATCTCCACGCTGAAGGTGGATGAGATGAGGAGCCAGGAGTTGCCTGGGATAGAAGCACTCTTCCCCTCCCCAACATGGTCGTACCCAGACACCCCAATAGGTTACAGGGACCTTAGTCGGACACTTTTTTTCTTCTTCTTCTAATCCATGAACTGCACTGGAACCTGCTGAACTGCAACAATTGTAATTTAACCCCTCTCCCAACCCCCAGACCAGAACTGGATGCCAGGTGGAAGGTTAGCCAGTTTTGCCACATGGAAGAAGTACCTTCCAGACCCCAAAATTGGTGATCAACCAAACCCCTGGCATCACCAGGGATCCAGCAGGTAGATAAAGGGTGAGGCTGAAACTGGGAGTCCACAATGGCCATCCAGCCTAGTCAGCAAGCTGCATCAACCACCCTCACACTCCAGTACCACCTAATGGGAGCCAAACACCTGGCCCTAGCACCACACTCACTGTCCAATGGCAGCAGCAACGGGCAGGACAAGCCCCCCGCTCCTGTCACGTTCTGGCCCCTGATGCAGCATGTGACCCCTTCCCACACCCTGAGCATGAGAGAGGAAGGAAGGGCTGGGGGGGGGGGGGAGAAGAGAGAAGAAGCAGCTACCACATGCAGGAACAAAGGGGGGTGTGAGAGAGAAAAGGAGGGGTCTCTATTCTGTGCTGATTAGGCCTCAACTGGAGTATTGTGTCCAGTTCTGGGTGCCACATTTCGGGAAAGATGTGGACAAACTGGAGAAAAGTGCAAAAAAGATTAAAGGTGTAGAAAACCGGACCTAGGAGGGAAGATTGAAAATATTGTGTTTGTTTAGTTAGGAGAAGAGAAGACTGAGAGGGGACATAAATCATTACAAGGAGGAGGGAGAAAAATTGTTCTCTTTAACCTCGGAGGACAGGACACAAAGCAATGGGCTGAAATTGCTGCAAGAGTGGTTTAGATTGGACATTAGGAAAAATTTTCTCTCTCGGTGGTTAAGCACTGGAACAAATTGCCTAGGGAGGTTGTGGCATCTCCATCATTGGAGATTTTTAAGAGCAGGTTAGACATACATCTGTCAGGGATGGTCTAGATAATACTTAGTCCAGTCCCCTGCACTCATGGCAGGACTAGAAGACCTCTTGAGGGCCCTTCCAGTACTTTGATTTTATGTGGAGCACTGCTTCATCTACTCACCCTAGCCCCAGAAGCTGTCTCTGTTGCTCTTGGCTCCATCAAAGCCACACTCTGGCTAGCAAGATGGCCATTCAGAATTCTTGGTATCAAATACTTGCAACAAGTTACATGTGAGCAATCCCAAGAGCTAGATATATGTGCAGATGCTATTTAGAGCCTGAGGGTGGCTGGCCCTAAAGTGGCAGCAAAGGAGAGAAAGAGGAAGCACCCCCAACTACCTACTCATGCCCCAGTGTTGCATCCTGCCTGCTTGCTCAGACACAGGGAGAAAACTGCCCTCGATCCCAGTGCAGATGGAGGGGCCTGAGCTTTGGATTCACCAACCTTCTTTCTATATACCCCCCCCCCCCCCCCCCCCCCCATTTGCTCACTAACAGAATTGACCTGGAACAGGAAGTGGTAAAACTGACTTGCACTCATAAAGAGAGCAGTTCCTCACTCACCAGGACTCCTCCTGGGGTGATGCAGTGCTGCATTATTGCCCCATACTCAGGGCTAGAAACAAAGGCTGGATCTAGCCCTCAGTGAATAGTTTCAAATAACCAATAAAGTTCAGAAAATCAAAACTGCTTATGGACATCTTGTGCATGGAAAAAGAAGCTAGATTTGTCAAATAATTCACTATGAATTATTTGCTCAGCTCTAGCATTCGTCACTAGCAATAGAGTTTTGTTTGCCCCCCCCCCCACCCCCGCCTTCTGATAAAGCTAATGTGGAGAAAGCTGCCTGATGCATTGAGCCACATGCCAGTTGTGACAGTTAAAAAATGAGATACACTAAATGCTATTGAATAGAGGCTGGTTTTAAGAAAACCGCTGTTACTGAAGGAGGAAGTCAGGTTTAATTTTTTTCACCTACATCATCTCATCTTTGGGCCCGATCACACACAGAGAGTTGATCCAAACCCAAGTGACTAGCTCAATGTCTGCCAAAGTCGCCAGCACTTCTCAGCATGCAAACTACGCTTCTCAGTTAAGAAAATAACAGAGAATTATTTTTTAATTGCATTAGTTTGTAGTTGCTTTTGAGAAGTTCTAGCAGATCAACTATGAGCAGTTTATTTTCAACCCAAGTCCCTGATGTGGGCAAACAATTATTCCCTTTATTTAAGGTGAGCACTGAACTTCTTAGAGAGATGTGCTATCAGCTCTAGACATTGAGAATTGATAATGGGGACATGGAAACTTTCACTTCTAGAGCGCCTGGTACAAATCTGGTCCAGGTATATAGTGACCAAAATCCATCTATTTGTTGCTAGCTTACCTATGTGAGGCCAGTTGGTCTTAGATCACATTTTCCATCTTCTGGAGAGACAAAAGCCTTGAATGGAAATGGAATTACTCTTAGCAGAAGCGAGTGACCTCTGAAAGTGGGTAATCAAAATTGACATAGAAGGGGGTCCTCAGAGCCAGACTGCAGCAGTCGCTAAGGATCTAAATGTGTCTGATTCAAAAAGGGTATGAATTGCCCAGCTACTTTATTACACATGAGTTGATTCCTTCAGGTCTGTGGCAGGACAGTGTGGATAAATTTTCACTATTATGCACCACATCTGATCAGTAGACAAGATATTCGGTCTCTAGTGCCATCAAGATGGCACATTTGATGAGTGATAATTATTTACTTAAAGCCAGATGCTGTCTCCCTTACTCATGTTGAGTAGTACCTTACTCCATAAATAGTCCCATTGCTACTGACAATGTGTGATTTCAATAGGACAACTAGTGGAAGGATTACTCAGTGCTAGTGGGCTTGATTCTGCTCTCACACAATGTAAATCAAGAGTAGCTCACTAAAGGAAGTGGAGTTGCACTGATGTAAAATTGGTGTAAGCAAGAAGAGAATCAGGAAATTACTGGAAATGTTATACTGCAGACTACTTAAATTTAAAACCAACAAACTTTCCATCTATAGGAAAACTTTATTTAAAACCTTTAGCTCAAAAGCAAAGGAAAAAGCAGTCTTTTTACATTTCCAGTGGCTACCGTGGACTTCAGCAAGGGGTCTGTCAACATATTGGTGTATATTCTATTAAAACAACAAACCAGACTTGTTAGTTAGTGGCAGGGGTTTTTAAAAATCGTAAATACACCATAAAAGCCAAGCTAGGTTGGCCTGGTCATAACACAACACAGGGATCCAAGTCTGGGTCATGACTAGGGTTACCATACGTCTGGTTTTTCCTGGACATGTCCAGCTTTTCGGCAATCAAACCCCCGTCCGGGGGGAATTGCCAGAAAGCCGAACATGTCCGGGAAAATGCCGGCAGGGCACTTCCCCTCCCACGGTGGCTTTGCTCCTCCCCTGACTCTTCGGCTCTATTTAAGAGCCGAGCTGCCCAAGCACTACCGGCTTCACGGTTTGCTGGGCAGCCTCCAGACCCTGCGCCCCCGGCTGGGCGCTTCCCCTCCCAGGCTCCAGCTGCACTGGAGAAGCGCCGGCCAGGGGCGCAGGGTCTGGGGGCTGCCCAGCAAACCGTGAAGCCAGTAGCGCTCAGGCAGCCCTTTCCGCGTGGCTGGGAGTGGGAGGGAGGAGGGGGCGGAGTTAGGGCAGGGTTGGGACCGGGAAGGGGTGGAGTTGGGGTGGGGCCAGGGCCCCATGGAGGGTCCTCCTTTTTTAATTTGTTAAAGATGGTAACCCTAGTCATGACCTTGCCTTGTTCTCCAGCCAGTAGCAAGCCCAGCAGAATCAGCACATTCAGCTCCAGGGGAGAAGGAGTAGTTCTCTCTAGCAGTGTCTTCTGGCTAACTGAAATAGTGGAATTGATAGCATTTGATGAAACTCCCTCGTCATCAGGGAGAAGACTGTGATACATAGGCATAGAGAGGAAAATAGAGGACCACTTCTCTAAATAAAACTAACGTGGCTGAGTGGTAGGTAAAGTCTTGATAAATCTCTGGTAATATTTGGAGTGTCACAAGGTGACCAGTGTCCCCAGACCAGGGGGAAATGGGGCCAGCCCCACCTGTGCTGTAATTATATCTCAGCCTGGGGTGGGGGGTGGAACTGCTAGTATCAGGTGCTAGCATGGTGAATGTATGGTCTCATTGAAAAGTCTCAAGAGAACAAAGTTGGGGGAAGCTATGATAGGAACTGCAGGCAGCAGCTTAGACTTCTGGGGGAAGCCCTGGATAGGGCCCATAAAAAAACAGACAGGTCCCTGGAAGAAGCAGCCAGATTGTTCATGTGTGGAGGCAGTGGGAAACTAGTCAGGAGGAAAAGCATTTCTAGGGAACTGAAGTAAACCGTAGGTGGTGAAAGGGACTCCCAGTAAGGTAGCCTGAGAGTCAGGTTTCTCTAGCAGAGCCAGAAGGACTCAAAGGTAGCACCAGGGGTGAGAACTGAGCCAGAAGGTAGTATGAAGAATAGCCACGGGGGCAGAAGCACAATGCATGTGGATGTTTTCTTTGACATTTAGTTGGACTTTCCTTACTCTGGAAAGGGACTAAATTTTAAGCGTGAGCTTGCTGGAGGACTGAGTTACCCAGAAGACAACTTCCTGTGGAGTCAGACCAGCTGATAAGAGACTGATGAAAGAAGTCTCTCTGCAATGCTTTGTTGTTTGTTGTTTGAGTGGGTGCTCTGGTGAGTGAGCCCCAGGACATGGCGTGGGGGGGAGAACTAGAGACAGAGGATTAGAAAGTAGAGGTGTGTCTAAACTACAAAATTCTGATTTCGGATCTGAATTCCCCCCTGACTGCTTACATCTAGGTTTTGGTCAGAGACCTGAGGACCATAGAAGCCAAGCAACCAAAAGGTACTTGAGCAGGGAGAGAACCATCCGCATGGAAAGGGAAGAGAAGAGATGGAGCTGGACTATACATCATAAGGTTGTGGTGAGGTAGGGTTACCATATTTCAGCAAGCAAAAAAGAGGACGGGAGGAGCCCCGCCCTAGCCCCTCCCACTTCCCGCCCCCCCAGAACCCCCAACCCTCCCCCCGTTCCTTGTCCCCTGACTGCCCCCTCCTGGGACCCCTGCCCCTAACTGCCCCCCAGGACTCCACTCCCTATCTAAGCCTCCCTGCCTCTTGTCCCCTGACTGCCCAAACCCTTATCCACTCCCCCCCCCCCAAACAGCCCCCCCCCGTTTCTTGACTGCCACCTCCAGAACCTTCCTGCCCCCTGGCCCCCTTACCCTGCTGCTCAGAACAGGGTGTTGGGCTCTGTGCGAGCCGGACACGTGGCTGAGCTCCCCAGCACAACAAAACCCGGTCCCTGGCCCTGCACAACAAAACCCGGTCCCTGGCCCGGACCGGGCTGCAGGGGAGAGCTGCCCTTGTATCAGCACAAAGTGCTCTCGCTCCCGTTTTGCTACGCTGCATGGCAGAAACCGCTCCCAGTTGCAAAAGGGGAGGGCTGCACTTTGTGCTGATACACTTGCTCAGAATGCAGGGCGGATCCGGCTCCTCTACAGCTGCTCCGGAGTCCAGCCCGGGACTTTCCTGCAGCCCTCCCAGCCGCTCGGTCTGCTCTGCCGGGGGAGGGGGGAAATCCCGGACATTGTGAGTGCTTTACAAATTCCCCCCGGACGCTATTTTTAGTACAAAAAGGAGGACATGTCCGGGTAAATCCGGACGAATGGTAACCCTATGGTGAGGTGGTAGCAAAATGGAGACGCCTAGACAGGCGAAACATATGACAGGAAGACACTGGAGGAGAGCAAGATATAACTTAAACGTGTGTTATGTGTTGTCTTCTGTGCCTGATTCACAGAGGATCGGAGTCTGTTATAGTATCCTAGTTGGGAAACTGTGGGACTGATCCAAAACCCACTGAATTCAGTGGGGAGTAGCTCAGCCTTTTAGCTGAAGTTGCAGATGTTCATGTCTGTGGCTCTAGAAAACCCAGATTAAATCTTTGATGATCAAGGTGATGGTTGTTATAAAGAAACACCTTAATTGTACGTGAATTTCTGTGTTGGTGATCACATGTCACACAACCATTTGAGCTTCACTCCTATGGTTTCTGATGTCACCAGCACCCTTGGTGGAAATTACAACTTGTTTGTTTACTCTTTAGTATGCAAAATTCCTTATAAAAGCAAACAGAAAAATAGATTGACTTACCTACCTACATTTTTGAGCTACATAGTCTTGTTTGCTTTTAAATTACTAAAAAAAATTAAACATCATTTTTTCTAAAAATGAAAGGGCTCACTGTATGGGCAGAAATTCCTGTCATGTTTGAACAGTCTACTGAGACTCCAAACAACGTTCTTTATTATCCCTTTAAAGTTGAAGACTTGTCTAGTGAATGTTTATATTAATAATATTTGGAGGCTGCCATTGGGCACCTCATGAAATGAGCCACTGATTTAAAAAAAGGGGGGGGGTAATAGAAAAATGCTTTTCTTTAAGCCCTGTGTATTTAGGAAGTGATTTAAAAACACCTTTCCTAAGCTTTCTGTTGTGACAAAAATAACACTCCTTGCATTTAGAGCTGGGCGGAACTGCTTTAGCAAACTTCAGTCTCTCCATTACAGAGAGGTATTCAGCGGCTTACCAGGGCTTCCTGTAAGGGTTTGTTTACACTGGGATTTATTTATTTTGCACTGATGCAGCTATATTGATATAACTACACCGGTATGAACCTTTAGTACAGATGCACTGCATAGGTGTAAAAGATACAGCTTGCCTTCATTTGAAACTGCAGTAAGCCAGACTTGTGCAAGTCATTTTTGATATCAATGCTCCCTGCTAGTGATTTGCACCTCTTGGTGAAGCTCCACTGGCGCGCACATGCCCAGTGCAGACAAGCCCTAACCAACTTGCAGTACCTTATTACTATACAGTAGTTAGCATGAAACCATAGTGCCTTTTGTTGGTGATTGAATTCTTTGTTGCTTAATCTCTGGTCCTGAATTATTTTATAGTTCTATTGTCCTCCCCAGCATTCTTGCTGTTTCCATATACTAAGAGCAAACCGATATTGCCACTCAAAGAGACATTTATTTTAAATCAAGTGAATAAAAGATGCTAAACAAATCCCCATGAAACAGTCAGGAGTAGAACCCAGGTGTTCTGACTAGGGATAGTGAGCATATCTGGCTTAATTTCACATGAGCCACACAAACCAAAATCTGGAGGACCTATTAACCGGGAACTGGCACTGTACTAATACCTGCAAGTTACTTGAAAGTTGTATAGAAATTTAACACATATGGAGATGGGGGTGGGACTTGGTGGTCTTTGAGGTAGGATGGCCCAATGGTTCGGGCATGAACTTGGAACTCAGGAGACCTGCATTCAATTTCATGCTCTGCCACAGACTTCTTTTGTGATATATTTTTTTTTGGAGGGGGGAAGGAGGGGGGCAAGTTACTTAGCTTCAGAACTTTAGAAGTTATTTTGGCTCCTAACACTGATTTCAATGCAATTTAAGAGCCTAAATACCCTTTGAGGATCTGGATCTTAGTCTGTCTCTACCTCAGTTCCCCATCTATAAAACGGTGATAATGCTCTTGAGACAAATACACTGACAATGGTGATTGCACAACTCTAGTCCTGACTCTCCTATTTTGGCAGTGACCACTAGACTTACTGATCCTAGTAATGTAGGCTTTAGAGATTTGTCTTCACCACCAAAAAAAGTTTGTTTTTAAACCTCAGGATTACTACTACCCATGAGCTATGCCAAGGGAAAAACGCAATGAAAAGCAGGCACTTTAGTTTTACCATGAAGTAAACTAGGTGAGGTCTAGCCTAGGGGAGTATAGGGGTGTTTGTAGAAGGTTAGACTTTTACCTTGAGGTAAAACTAAGTGCCTGGTCTTCAATGTGTTTTTACGTAGGGGTGTGTGTGATATCCTGAGGTCAAAACACACTATTTCCTAGCAGTGACAAGGCTTAAGCAACATTTCTAGATTCTGGTTTTAGATTTAGATCCATATTTGTTAATCTGAGGCAGCTGAGAAACCAAGCCCACTTACTAACAAACTATCCCCTCCACTGCTTTTCCAAAATATGTTACATAGCTCCAGGTCTTCTCACCATCAGTCGTCTTCACACCCCTTGTGGTCATATTTACAATGAAGAATGGTGTGAAACTAACAGCTAGCAAAGAATGTATTTGGGCAGCACATTCTGTGGGCCAAATTCATCTCTGGTGTAAACCCACTAAGGAGATTAATGACTGGGGTCTGAGATACCCACTTGCTCGTAGATGTCGTCCCTCTAGATCATACTGGTAAGGAACTTCTGTGTATACGGTGCCTGATCTGTGGTAAATGGAGGACTTTGTTCCCCAGGACTAGCTTTCCCACACTTTTCAGCAGTGTTAATTCACTAAAACATGCACAATGAAATGAATAAGATTGAGAATGCAACTATGTATAATCAACTGGTTCAATCTAAACAGAAATCCAGGGAGACATTCCTGCTGAACTACAACATGCACCAAAGCTTTTTCAGTACATTCTTAGCATAGTAGCAGGTTGTTTTCCATTCATCCTTTTTGCCCAGAAACTATTCTCTGGTCAAATGTGCATTGCTTTGTGTATCTCTGATTACAAACAGCTCTTCCAACAGACTAATATAATAGCAAAGCTAAAACAAATCCTCAAATCAAATAGTTATGATGAGCAAAGTTCCCAGCTCAGCTTTATGTAATAGACTGTGGCTCTAGTATTCTTTTCTCTCCACATACGTAGATCTCCTACTGTGTATAAACCTTATGGATGAAATCCTGGCCCCCCTGAAATCAATGGCAAAACTCAGACTTCATAGAGCCAGGATTTCACTTTAGGTATCAGGAAGCCAACTTTGCAAGCTCCTTCGAGCTACACTGGACATCAAGGATCTTGTCCACTTTGCACGGTGTGAATAACTCCGCAAAATGTAAGCACGTGGAGAACAGGCCCTGGATGAATGAAGCTCTGACTAGAGTCATGTATGTTGTGAAAATAACTGGAGTTGCTTTCTGTTCAAGAAATTGAATAAACTTATTAAACATATCAGCCAGGCTCAGGAATGGAATTAGGCAAAATAAATTATTGAGCATGACAAGGAAAAGTAGATAATGGAGCATGACAAAACTGTGTGTTAATATGTATGCTATGTATCAAATATACTTGTCAATTAAAAACCTCATTTTTATTGCAAACTCTACATCTCAAATCTTTTTGTTTTAATAAAAAAAAAATAACCTTCTCTTCTGCTTAGGAACCACACTTCCCAACACCCTGATTATTGAGGGTCCCTATAACATATATTTATTTTTTATCCAGACAGCCGAGAAGGCAATGAGCTGGTTAATGTTAAGGACTCATGTACACTTTTGTGGAGTTTTGTATTTGCTGACATTCCTGGTATAGTGATAACCCAACCATAACTTAGATGAAGGCTTTGTTGATACTAGAAAATGGTACCACTTTAACTTTACTGTACCATCTGACTTCCCATCCTCTTTATATTAAAAAATAAAATCTAATATTCCTTCTCTGTGTAAGAGGTGTCTGCTGTAGCAAATGGAAGGAGATGTAATCACTACAACAACCACTGTCTTGATGTGATCCATGCCACGTGAAAACACAGAAACCCTTGTATGCAAGGATTGCAGGTTCCAGTCAAACCAGCTTTACCTTATTTCCACGCTGGAGTCAGGGCTAACTGACCAAACCAATCTATATGTAATGCTGACCTGATCGATTGTGCAACAGTTATCCTCTTGTCTGATGCAAGGGATTGAACTGGGACCTCCAGAGCTAAAATGTGACCTTTCATAGCTTGAGTTAAAGAACCAAGAGTTGTAACAGACTTTCATATCCTCTGTAGATCAGGCACAGAGGGGATGTGTAACGCTGATCAGAGTTACACTTGCATACTGAACCCCAGTCTGAATGCAATGTTAAAACCACTGTGTAACTGTATCAGCTGTTCTATGTACTCCAAACACTATTGCTATATATCTTCTTGCATCTGAAGAAGTGAGGTTCTTACCCACGGAAGCTTATGCTCCCAATACTTCTGTTAGTCTCAAAGGTGCCACAGGACCCTCTGTTGCTTATTGCTATATTGTGTACCAAACTTAGAACATGAACCCATTCTATTTATTAGTGGTACATAATTGGCAATGTCTTTGTCCAGGTCAAATAGACAGAGGTGCAATTCCTTTTCATGTATAAGTTTGGTACAGGTTGTGCTTTTGCAGTAAAACAATCTGAGACACTTTAATAGTGTTATCTGTATTACTTTTATTGTCTCACAACAAAGAAATCCAGGGAACAGAAGCAAAGGTAGAGACCCTTTAGAACTCAGCATTAGTCATTAAACTTTTAAAGTGATCAGACAAAGCCTACTTTGATTTACTATCCTTTAACTCCACTATGTATTTATAAATGTAGCCCTCTTTTGCAATAGATGTACAAAGGGCCAGTTCCTGCTTCCACTAAAGCAGTTCAATGGGAATTTAGCCATTGACCTCAATGAGCGCCTGAACAGTCCCAAATTGTTACCTTTTAACAGTCAAAGTGTTTGCTTGAAATCTAATGAGGTGTTAATCTTTCTGGGAACCGGTTAAGTGTGTTTGTTATTCCATCTGGATATAGAAGAGGAGGGTGTTTGCTCTCTGTGTGAGAGAACCTGAGAAGTCCTGTGGGAGGACCTAGCAATAGCCAAGCCTGGATCGAAGATCTGAGCTGTTTCTTAACAACTACCAAAAAAAAAAGTCAAGCACCGGGAAGAGGAGAGTTTGGACTTTACACACTGTGTGTTTGAAGAGCTGTTTGCAGAAGGTGCCTGCTCACAGTACTTCTAAGTCAAGAAAATATTGACTAAACTTTTTTGCAACTAGTTATTTCTCCTACTCTTTCAAGGGGTGTAGACAATAGGTTCCAGAGCACCAGACCTAACTGACACTCCTAAAAGTTACTTTTTGATATAGTTTAATGATTTCAAGCTTTTCTTACTTCCTCACAAACTTAATTTCTTTTATAACGCTTTCTCTCTGCTGCACCACATGTGAAGCTCCAGCTTCCCTTAGGGAAGCATTTTGTCTAGCTGTGTGGACACATTCCTTAGAGGAAACAGAGGCCAAAACATACACACCAGGAACTAAATGAGAAGAATTTAACTTTTAATGGAAAACAAGCCAGAAAACTGGCCCTAGGGTCTGAAAATCAGTATACATTGAACTTGTTTTCCACTTTATTTTTTGTTTTTACTGGTTGAATCAATAGAATAATGTATGCATTTTCTGATCAGAGGGCAGTGCCCATGGTCCGTCTTGTATCCTCAGGCTGCTGTAGGGCTAAACAGAAATACACATCAGACCAGCTTGTGTCCTGCTCACGTGTGAGGCAGAAGTGGGCAAGGTCATGAGTCAAAGTTAAGGCAAAGAATTCAGAACATGAATGTGGTTTTTTGTTTTTTTTGTTTTTTTTTTCTTTTTAGATGGAAATTGGTGCAGTGTGTGTGTGGCGGGGGGGAAGTGAAGAGAAAGATTTGTTTATTATTCTATGTTTTTATTACTTTCATGGCAGGTGCCACTATGCATGGTAGGTCAGGTGCTCCATTTTCTTCGAACAGAGTCTGATACTGACACTTGCACCTAATGGGATGGTTGGTGTAGTAAAGCACTATTCAATAAGAGCAAAGGTGTCAGAATCTAGCCCTTACTTAAGAATATATGCTAAATGTCTGTCACTGTGCAAGGGCATAGCTGCTGTTGGGGTGGATTGCATGAATTGGATTGCCACCATTTTTCAACTTTACTTTCCACTGTACTGCAGTGTTTGGGGTTCCATCGGCAGGAGTAAAGCCCGGATTATTAAAGAGAGATAGGCATTGCTACACTCAGTGGTGCAACTTCTACCTGATTTAGGAGCCTAGGTCTCATTTTCAAAAGGGTTCTAGGCATTTAATCAAAATCTCATTCAGCGGAAGCTTTCGGTCAGTTTATATAGATTTAATGCCCGACAATAGCAGACCCTTGTGCAGCTGTGCATGAAGATGGGGGTTGCCTCCCCACCTCAGTATCCCATGCAAGGGCCAGTCACGACTGCAGTCTTTGTGCCCCTGAACACAGGGACTGCCCCTCCTGGGGCCTTCTGGAGTACAAGCCACACAAAGTGGGCAAGAAGGTTGGGGAGGAGCCATCCCCTGGCTCCTCTTCCCCCCCCCCCCCCCAACATTTCTTGGCCTCCCATAAAAAGGGATGCACACTGCATGATTTTAAGGAATGAGACAGCATTGACACTTCATTTACACTGGGGAGCTCCTCCCCTTCCTCAGGGCTGTGCGTTAATATCTCATGTGTTCCAATGAACTAGTACTAGATTTTGAGTTTAAACATAGCAGGTAGGAAGAAATGGCAATGTCTTTTTTCCAATCTGTACCCAGCTATACGTGGCCAGATTGTGCAAACCACACAAGCGTGAGATGGGATAGCGGCTTTTGCAGTTTACACACACTGTGGTGGGATGATTCTGGGAATAGTTGGCTTTCTTCTGGTAGTCTCGTGTAACCAAAATTTCTTTTCCTAATCCCTCTTGCATGGGGATAGGTAACAGCTGGGCTGAGTATAACTCCTCCTCTATCAGCTCTGTGTTCTTGGGGAACCAAGGCGCAGTACCCAGTCTGTATGACTCATGAAAGACCTCCCCACCACCCCAATATCTCCCTCTGTTTGAACCAAAGCCAATCAGAAGAAAGACTTATGCTGCCTTTTCATGTCTTTTTGTAAGATGCACCTAAACCCCTCCAGACAAGGGTGACAGGATTAAGGAAATGCCCCTAGTCTCACTTGCATCGAAGATAGGACAGGGAGGTATTCCGTTCGCATACAGAATGGAGAACAGAGATTCCAAGATGAGAACCGCACGGAACTCTGGGACCAGAAAAGCAAGGAAGCACTGCATGATGGGGGATCTCTGCTCCAGATGTTAATGAACCCGCGTCTGCACACTCCCAGCTCAGTAGCTATCAGACCAATTCTAGTAATAAATCCTTTTATTGGTATCCAAAATACTAAAGCTGCCTAATTGCATTGCGAGCTCCTTCGAAGGAACATCACCCATAGCCAGGAATGATCAGTTCCTATTGTCTAGCCTGAACAAAACAACTTTGGTATACTCCCTTGAGCCATCAGTTTACCCATAAACAAACCTAGTGTTCTCCCTTGAACCATTATTCTTTCCCTACAAAACCCCTACCCATGCTCAAGTAAGTGCTCTGATGCCTGGATCCAAAATCTGCATCAGTTCCATTGGGACTTCATCTACTCCTGACTGATCATGCTGGGGGCTCTGCCGGTCTCCAGCACTCCAGACCCTCAGCTACCACTATCACCTGGGAACCCTGATCGATTCAAGCTTCACGGAGTGGTGAGAACCCATCTCTCTCTCTCTCGCTATAGCCTTCTGATCCTGACTTGTGTGATCAGTTATAGTTTTCTAAACCTGACTTTTATAATCAAATTCAAGTTAGATTTAATAACTGTTTTGTTTTGTTGGGCTCACCTTGTATGGTTATTACCTGGCAATAAATAACTTTCATGGTTAAGCTGGTTGCCTCTCTCTCTCCTCCCCCTCCCGGGTGTTTTTTTTGGCTTCCCCATTCGCTCTGCAGCAATGCTCCTCATACCTAAGCTAAAGATCCCTGCAGAGCCCAACAATCCTGTGGGGTTTGATCATCAAGTGGGTTACTACCAGAAAAATTGTAACATGAAAGTGGGGATAGGGACGTGCTGACCCTGGGACATATGAGAGTGGCAGCTTGGAAGTGCTGCTTGACCCAGCCTGCTCAGGTGTACTCTATTCCGGTGTGGGCCTGTGACAGTGTACCCCATAAGGCTTTATGGGGGGGTGCTTATAAATGTATGTATGACGTAACTGGAATATGTTTTGTGCTACCTGTGCCATGTAATATATCTCCGTAAAGTTTATGGTCTACTATATCTATTTATCCTATTTGTACATATATATCATTTTCTACTTGAGGTGAAGAATATGGGCTGTATGCTGGCTTGGTTTCTAAGTAAGCTTTGTGAGGCATTTAGTCAGGCTTCTTTAGGAAGGAATTCGCCAGGTTAAATACCTGATCGGGGAACAATGCATCTTGGAATGCTCCAATCCACATGAGAAGTCTTCCTGGAGACATGCAAGATACCATGTGGACAATGGCTTCGGCCTGTAAAGGCTGAGTCATGCAGGGACATGTGACTTGCCCAGGTGACTCCAGAACTCCATCTTGGAGCTGGACTTTGCATAGAAGGGAGGAGGGGGGTCTCTACCCACAAGAGAGAGTCTATTTAAACCTGTGGGAGACCCCTCCATTTTGTCTTCAGCTGGCTAAAGAAGGAGCCTCTCCACCCCCCCTGTCCCCCCCGGATACTTGAAGGAAACTGAAACAAAAGACAGTAACTACAGGGGTTGTGAGTGATTGCTGGACTCAGGCTAAAAGGAGATTAGCCTGTAAAAGGGAGCACTCTGGAACTGGTGAGGAACTTATCTGTATCTAGTTTGATTAGAAATAGATTTGCGCATTTTATTTTATTTGCTTGGTGACTTACTTTGTTCTGTCTGTTACTACTTGGAACCACTTAAATCCTATTTTCTGTATTTAATAAAATCGCTTGTTGTTTAGTAATTTACTCAGAGTATGTATTAATACCTGGGGGAGCAAACAACTTGCATATCTCTCTATCAGTGTTATAGAGGGCGAACAATTTGAAACCCATAAAGCTGGGTTTCGATCCCATTGGGAGTTGGGCATCTGAGTTTAGATTTATCTGGGTTTCGATCCCATTGGGAGTTGGGCATCTGAGTGCTAAAGACAAGCATACTTCTGTGAGCTGGTTTCAGGTAAACTTGCAGCTTTGGGGCAAGTGATTCAGACCGTGGGTCTGTGTTGCAGCAGATGGGAGTGTCTGGCTCAGCAAGACAGGGTGCTGGAGTCCTGAGCTAGCAGGGAAAACAGGAGCAGGGGTAGTCTTTTAAACATCAGGTGGCAGCTCCCAAGGGGGTTTCTGTGATCCAACCCGTCACAGTGCCCATGGCATATGAGGGTGACAGCTTGGAGGTACTGCTTGACCCAGCCTACTGAGTCCAGGGACATATAAGGGGTCAGCTTGGGAGTGCTGATTAACCCAGTCCTCTCAGACGCACTTGTGTGTGTTTTCTCCTGATTCTGGGGCTGGAAGAACCCAGCCCTGGGGAACCTAGGTCCTGCAGAATAGCTCCATTGGGAGAGAACTTGCAGAAGGGAGAAGTAGAGCTCCATATGAGAACACAAGCAGTACATTGATAGAATTACAGAGACATGCGCGTCCCCCCCCACCCCCAAGAGTAACCCTAATAAATTAGCATACCCCAAAGTAACGGGCAAATGTTACTTGGTAACACAGTGTTTGATGCCACAGTGACACAGAAGAAATTGCTATGCTCTGAGATAAAACCATCCCCTGAGCCATCCGGCACATTATGTCTGATTTGTACTGTCTGTTTTGATCATCTGCACCATGGGACAGCGACTGTGTCATTGTAAGTGTCTTGTACAGCACTGAGCATACTGTCATTTCTTACAATAACAGTAATTAATAAGCAGATGCTTAATAACTGGGGTGAAACCAATGCAAATAAGGATTTTTTTTTCTTTTCCTTAGTCTGCTCCTCTTCACTTTCATTGCAAGCTTTGCTTGTGCAGCCATTTAGCAGGAGCTATAATAGATATCTCCTGAAAAAGCACAGGCTAATATTGGATTTGGTTGTTGATGTTCCATGTTTCTTCTCTTAGTGGTAAAGAGGTTATTTGGGTGACACCCCCAATTATGTACCAGTTTCAATAAACCTAAATTCCATATAATGGAACATCATCATCTGATGATGATGATGATGATGATTGCCTCTTGTAGGGAGCTACTGTGACTGATTTGGAAGGAATAGAAGAGAATGTTGTTCTTTGTTTGTTTGTTTGTTTTAACATATGGGTAACATTAAGCATCTGATAAGTCCCACTGACTTCAGTGGGAGTACTGGATATGCTCAGAATTACACACATACTTAATTGCTTTGCTGGATCAAGGCCTAAGGCTGAAGCAGGAGAAGTATTGCCAGAAAAAAATGTGGCCAAATCCTTTTGTACTGCTGCATATTTTCAAGTTAAATATGTCTTACCGAGTCCCCAATTAAGTGATCAGACAGCAGAGTGGAGTGTAAGACGACGACGTTGAGAGCAGGGATAGTAAAATGCGATGAGCCGGATATATAGCGAGGCTCACTGACAATCGATGGACTGCAGCTGTCGCTGAGTGGTACCCACAGGAACTGAAATGACCCTTTGGCCAACCTCCAAAGAGATGGGAAGATGTGATTGTGAAAAGACATGGCCGCACATGGAGAAGGAAGGCTGGGACACAAGAAGAAGACTGATTGATCAAGGTGAAATGTTTTAGGTACTTTTGTAATGGAATTATTGCAGTACTGCAAAATTCATCAGTGTGTTGTTACAAATCTTTACCAACACCTGTAATCATTGGTCCACATGCTGCTGTTTAGGCCAACATAATGTTGGCTCTTTTTGTTTACGCACAATCCTTTTATTACTTTAATTCACTTATTCTCTTAGCTAAGAGCTTTCAAACAGGCTATAAGAGAACATAGTCTATTATAGGTACAACTTTCCAGAGGTTTGCTTGAAGCAACAGAATGAGAAAGCAATAGATGTGATTGTTTGCTATGACTGCATGCGTTATTGCTGCTGAAAGCTGGAGACGAATTTTCACATGCCATAGAGAGAGGGTGGCGGTGATGTAGTGCAGTAGTACCCAGGGGCCCCAATCACAGATCAGCACACCACTGTGCTAGGCGCAGTGCAAACACAGAACAAAGAGCTGGTCCTTCCTCTGTTGATCTTATGATGTATTCTCTGTACACTTCTCCATTTTCAACCCATTGGCCTTTTTCTCATAGAAGCTGTCTCCCTATGACTAATGGTAACCACATATCTTTCCTTGACTGACTCTTGCATGCCTAGCTTGGCATTTGTTTCACAAAATCAATAGATGAAAAACATCTATAGCAGTATGGTGGATTCCTGGCTGTTATGCCTAGTGGCACCAATGAATCATACGCATGAGCGATGGACAACTAGGGTTGCCACCTTGCTGGTTAAAAGATTTAATGTGTCAGAGGTGTGGGGGTTCCCTAGGGACATGTTAAAGTGCTTTACAGTTCACACCCCCTGCTGTCCAGACTGCAGCGTCATGTTAGGATAACATAAGAAAAATGATTAAATTACATAAAAATGCACATGGGGCTGTGTATGTGTGTAAGGTGGTTCTCTAAAACATTTTAGTAATAACTACCCTGTTTCCCCGAAAATAAGACAGTGTCTTATATTAATTTTTGCTCCCAAAGATGCGCTAGGTCTTATTTTCAGGGGATGTCTTATTTTTCAGAAATGAAAAATGCCTTATTATCGGTGGATGCCTTATTATCGGGGAGGTCTTATTATCGGGGGGATGCCTTATATTACAACGAGAGGCAAAACTGTAAGTAGGCCTTATTTTCGGAGGATGTCTTATTTTCGGGGAAACAGGGTAACTATAGTCAGCACTAGGATCCTGTTCGTTGGTATAACACTAGTGCCTAGAGGTCCCAATGTGCTGAGCACTCTGTAAACAGAGACAACACTGCCCCCCCAAAAGCTCTTCAGCCCAAAGAGACTCAACACACAGAGGGGTGAAGTGACTTACCCAAGGTCACCAGCAGAGCTTAGAATAGAACTCTTCTCTGGTTCCAGTCCTGAATCCTGACCACTAAAGCATGCTGAAGTCAATGAGATTTCAGGGCATTCAGCACCTTGCAGGTCTGGGCCCCTCAAAGTTTTCTCATCTGCAGGCTGATGTAAACTATAGGGGCTGATTGTAGAACCCTTGCTCGTGTTGTGGAGCATTTATGCAAGTAGTCCCATTGACCCGTGTGTGAGAGGGATCCATAATTGGACCAATTCAAATAAACAACACACTGCTCCAACAGTATAATTCTACCTTAACATTTTCTCTTCTGTGCTTTTTCTTTCCCCCTCTTAGTGCTGTAAGTCTACTGACGACTCCAGTAATTTCAGCAGTAGCCTCAGCAGGTTGCTTTCAATCAACAGCCGTGGCTCCACAGCAAGGAACAAAAGTAACAAATTTTCCTCAGAGCAAGCACACTCTGATTTCATTCAGGCACAGACATACACTCCAGATCCCAGAGCACAATCTCCCAGCACATCAAGACACAGGCTGCAAACTGTGCTGGAACAAAACAGATAAGCAAGTAGAAACACTTTCCTCCCCTGCTGAGAACAAACACACCAGCATCATAGTGGCAGACTCTGCCTACCTGCTGCAATAGCTCCTCTCTCCAAACTGAGGGCCTGATCTTGCAAGGTACCAAATACACTCTGCTGTAAGGGGAATTGGAAATATTCAGTGCACTGGCTTATGTATGCAGCACCCTTACAGATCTGGGGCCCTGGTCTGTGGTCATACAATCAAAATTATTCTTCAAAGCCTTAATCTTGATAGTCATTGAAACCAATAGGATTTTTGCCTTTGAATTCAAAGGGAGCTTGTCTGTGCTCTTGAAAGACACTCAGACATTAAGGCCAGAAGGGACGATCATGATCATCTACACTGACCTGCATATCCCAGGCCATCGAATCTCACTCACTCCTGTAATAGACCTAACCTCTGGCTGAGTTAAAGACTTCAAGTTACAGAGAATCCATCATTTACTCTCATTCAAACCAGCAAGTGACCCAAGCCCTATGCTGCAGAGGAAGGCAACCCCCCCCAACCCAGGGTCTCTGCCAATCTGACCCAGAGGAAAATTCCTTCCCAAATCCCCAGATATGGTGATCACTTAGATCCTGAGCACGTGGACGAGACCCACCAACCAGACACTACAGAGAACTTTTCTGAGGTAAGCCAGAGCCCTCCCCCTCGAGTATCCCATCTTGGGCCATTGCTAATAGCAGGCAGGGATAGGCCATATGCTATTGTAGGCAATATCCTCCTGCCAGCCCCACTCAGTCAGCTAATGAAGGATGGGGAAGTCTATAATTTCACACCAATCATTATTACTGATAAATTGCCTGTCACAGCAAAAGACGTGTCAAAATACTGGTTGTTAGCAAAGCATCCCCAGTGTTCTAGATGTAGCTATATTACATGGGGGCGGAGAGAGGGGGGGAAAATCATTTAGGTATTTAATATGCTTTACTGTTTAACATTAAAGGGGATGTAAAACACAGGTCACCAGCACTGGTTTTGAGAATGGAAGACTGAAGCTGTTTTCATTGCTGGGGAAGTGGCTGCACAGCCTGCAAATAAACCAGCAAAGCACCCAAAGCCAGCTGGCTCAGGGAGATCTCTATCAGCTGATCCACCTTCCTTCTCTGTGGATTCACCCCAGTGCTGCAGCCTGACTTCCCTTGGGATGTCTACTGGGAGCCCGGGGCGGAGTGGGAGGCTTTAGCAAGCATTACCAAGAGCTGGATTCTGCTCCCACCAGGAGTTTTACACCTGAGTAACTCCATTGATCTGAATTAACTTGGAGCAGAGAATTGAAGCCAGCTCCTCCAAGTCCCAAGCTAGCACCATAACCACTGAGCCATCCTTCTTTGAGGAAGAGCAACATGATGAATAGTACTGGAAAATATAACTTTCAGCGATGTTTCACAGATTTTCATAAGTGCCTCTTTCTTTATCAACAATGAACTGTCCCATTCCTATGCTTAGAAACATGGGTACAGTGTTACTACAGGTTAGATATACTTACTCTATAGTAGGCATAACTCCAGAGGAGCACGTCTGGACCACAGAAGAGTGAAATGCTTTCTATTGTAAGTCACTTCTGTTACATTCTGTAGAGAAAACATTGATTAGGATATACTAATGCAGGATTTAAAGTAACTAATAGTGTCAAATTATTAGAAAGTTACAATGGGCCCAGTCATGCTAGCACTGAAGTGTATTGCAAAACTAAGGCTATGTGGAAAAAAGATTTTTCCCATAGTCAAAAGTTCCTGAGGTAAATTCATCCCTGACCTAACTCCATTTAAATTTTATACATTTATTACCTCAGTCTACTACCTCAGTCCCTGGAAAAATCATGGAGCAGGTCCTCAAGGAATCCATTTTGAAGCACTTGGAGGAGAGGAAGGTGATCAGGAACAGTCAACATGCATTCACCAAGGGCAAGACATACCTGACCAACCTGATTGCCTTCTATGATGAGAGAACTGGCTCTGTGGATATGTGGAAAGCAGTGGATGTGCTATATCTTGACTTTAGCAAAGTCTTTGATACAATCTCCCACAGTATTCTTGCCAGCAAGTTAAAGAAGTAGGGATTGGATGGTTGGACTATAAGGTGGATAGAAAGCTGGCTAGATCATCGGGCTCAACGAGTAGTGATCAACAGTTCGATGTTTAGTTGGCAGCCGGTATCAAGTGGAGTGCCCCGGGGGGAGAGGTAGATACACTGGAGGGTACGGATAGGGTCTAGAGTGACCTAGACAAACTGGAGGATTGGACCAAAAGAAATCTGATGTAGTTCAACAAGAACAAGTGCAGAGTCCTGCATTTCAGATGGAAGAATCCCATACATTGCTACAGGCTGGGAACCAACTGGCTAAGCAGCAGTTCTGCAGAAAAGGACCTGGGGATTACAGTGGATGAGAAGCTGGATATGAGTCAACAGTGTGCCCTTGTTGCCAAGAAGGCTAACTGCATATTGGACTGCATTAGTAGGAACAGTGCCAGCAGATCAAGGGAAGTGACTATTCCCCTCTATTTGGCACTGGTGAGGCCACATCTGGAGTATTGCATCCAGTTTTGACCCCCTACCCCCCCTGAAAGAATGTGGACAAATTGAACAGAGTCCAGCGGAAGGCAACAAAACTGATTAGGGGGCTGGGGCATATGACTTATGAGGAGAGGCTGAGGGAACTGGGCTTATTTAGTCAGTAGAAGAGAAGAGTGAGGGGAGATTTGATAGCAGCCTTCAACTACCTGAAGGGGGGGGGTTCCAAAGAGGATGGAGCTTGGCTGTTCCCAGTGGTGGCAGGTGACTGAACAAGGAGCAATGGTCTCAAGTTGCAGTGGGAGAGGTCTAGGTTGGATATTAGGAATAACTATTTCACTAGGAGGGTGGTGAAGCACTGAAATGGGTTACCTAGAGAGTTGGTGGAATCTCCATCTTTAAAGGTTTTTAAGGCCTGGCTTGACAAAGCCCTGGTTGGGATGATTTAGCTGGCGTTGGTCCTGCTTTGAGCAGGGGCTTGTACTAGATGACCTCCTGAGGTCTCTTCCAACTCTAATCTTCTATGATTTTGTGATCTGAATTTATTTTTTTACATGTGTCCACTGTACCAGTACAAGCAATTAAGTCTGGTTTGGTTGTTTGAAGGAGAGCACTTTATTGTACAAGTAACAAATTATCATATACAATAAGTAGGCATGGATCCAAAGTAGAACCCCAAATCCAAAGCTTAGAGAATTTGGAAAGAGTTTGAACCCAGATGTGCACTTTGCAGTTCAGCACCATCACTAACTTTCATTTATTGGTTTAGGGTCTCTTATTGGTAAAAGTTTCCAATGTATGATACAGTACTTAAACAGACATGATCATTTCTGCCCTTTATATTTTGTCCTATGTATCTTTACCAGTTTCAAATGTGACATACTCACTCCTGCAGTACCTTCTCTGGCTAAACTTTCTGTGAAGCCAATGATTGTATTGTCCCTACTCTGACAGTACAATCACGCTGTGATGTGATAGCAGTGGTCCTAGAGGAGGCAGGAGGTTGAATATAGAACTTCAGGCTGGGGTTCTGTTCTGTCCAGGGAAGATTAAGATAGTCACCATGGCCAGAAAACTGCTGAAACCCTTTAGCCCTCCTGGAACATACAGAAACTTAAGTCAGGTGCTACTGTAACTGGACACCCAAACAGAGCTGCACTGTGAGTCGTTTTCTGTTTAAAACACACTGATTGTTTCAGACTTGTTTGGTATGTCCTCAGTGTGGCAGAGGTCAAATACTGCATTCAGTTCCTCTTCTGAATAAAATGGGACTTAGATGACTATAGGTCAGATCTTCAGCTAGGATAGCTGCACTGAAGCTATGCTGATTTCATCTAAGATGTGTGTCTGGCTCTGTGTTTCCTTAAGCCTGTTCAAAGGCTTTTAGCCTGCCCCTGGAAAGAGAGGATCCAGAAAACTATGGTTGGTGCCAAAACTGTTAGAAACTTAATTTTGTTCTAGTACTGTATCTTGGGAACAGGGGTTGTGTTGCAGGGGGAGAGGAAGTAATCTCAGGAGCACAGGAGAACTTGGGAAGCCAGCCTAGATCCTTTGCCACAGGCCCTCCAAAATGCAGGGTGGGTTGTAACTCAGGCTGAGTGTGAGGAACCTTAGATTTATCCTGGAATCATTTCAAGAACTGACAAGGCTCCATAAATTTTTGTACAACAGCTCTATACTAATACGATCCATTCTTTCTTATTGTAAATCCAGTAAAACTGCATCTTTTTTAAAAATTGTTATCCCTGCACTATGGATTTGCCCTTGGATCTGAAAATGGAATTGGTGTCTTTCTGGTTTATGCATTTTCTGCCACTACTGAAGACTTTGAAAATAGAACTTAGTTGACAGTTCTGGGTGATTCTGAAAATTGATGGGTTCTGTGATCCTAAATCACTCAAACGCTTCTGATAATCCTACGGTGTTTGATGATGAACCAGAACAATACCTAGTTTCGCTTTTCCCATTGCAAGATTGGCTCCCCATGCTAACAGGAGTACAAAGCAATAAACACATGCTTTTCTCAGAAAAAGAAGCAGAGGTGACCAACTAAATGTAGGGACCCTATCAGAGCCTCATTTTAAAATACACCATCATTATAGAAAATAAATGGAGTTATTTATTAATATCAGGAACTAACTCTTGGATAGTACTCAAACAGTAAAACTTCAGTACAAAATAAACTGTAATTTACAGCCATTGTAACTGCAACTGGGTATGTTGTGAAATCAAGAACTGTGAGGTCACCATATAACTGCCATCAAAGGCATTTTAATGTAAAAGCTGTAATGGCAGAATTGCTAACTACCTACTGACTTCTAAACTACAAGAATGTCCTAAGGGAAGTTTTATAGTGCAAAGAAATGTAATCCTGCTACATTAGTAGTGATTTACAGATCTCCACGCAGAGTGAGCAATAAAAAAAAAATCAAAGACAACATAGTTCTTAAATAAATGAAAACGTACAATACTCTGTTGGAATGATGCGGTTAAGATTCAGAGGGGTAGCCGTGTTAGTCTGGATCTGTAAAAAGTAAGAGTCCTGTGGCACCTTTAAGACTAACAGATGTATTGGAGCATAAGCTTTTGTGGGATGCATGTAATGGAAATTTCCAGGGGCAGGTATAAATATGCTGGCAAGAATCAGTCTGGAGATAATGAGGTTAGCTCAGTCAGGGAGGGTGAGGTCCTCTGCTAGCAGTTGAAGTGTGAACACCAAGGGAGGAGAAACTGCTTCTGTAGTTGGATAGCCATTGACAGTCTTTGTTTAATCCTGATGTGATGGTGTCAAATTTGCAAATGAACTGAAGCTCAGCAGTTTCTCTTTGGAGTCTGGTCCTGAGGTGGTTTTGCTGTAAGATGGCTACCTTTACATCTGCTATTGTGTGGCCAGGGAGGTTGAAGTGTTCTCCTACAGGTTTTTGTATATTGCCATTCCTGATATCAGACTTGTGTCCATTTATCCTTTTACATAGTGACTGTCCAGTTTGGCCAATGTACGTAGCAGAGGGGCATTGCTCTCTGTTGCTGTTAAGATTGAGATGAGTTTGCAGCTTCTAATAAAGCATTCGCAGAAAAGTACCCAACTCTAGCAAATTGTCCTCTTTCCTCCTTACCACACAATGTAAAAAAAAATCTACATTTTCCATGCAGTGTACAACTGTCAAACATGTCTGTAAGGATAAAACCAAAATGTACTTACTTTAAAGAGAATCGATGAGCATACGGGGTTAGGTACAGCTCTTAGTTAAATGGGGATAAATCTGGAATAACTTTGCTGAAGCAGCTGGAGACCTTTTGGATTTTCTTTGGTGCAGCTGAGAGGAACTATCTGTCCCAGAACAATATATATTAGACATAACTTAGTCTTAGGTTGAATGGTCTCACAAAAGTTTATGCTTTAGAGATTCATAACATCTCATAACTTTTTTATGTAGGCATTCAATTTTAGGTTCTGATTTTCAAAGGCAGTTGGAAAAGCATATGGGTAATTGTTCCTGGAGAGTTGCTACAAGACCAACAAAAGTAAGAAGGAGGGAGACTAAGATTGTACACTGGAGTCCAGGCTATTCTGGGTAAATCCAAACCGAGGATTCTTGTTGTGTATCTGTTAAGTACTGAGAAGGTGCTCAGTGTTATACTGAACAAAAAGGAGAGACAGATACACCGTCCATAAAGAGCTTACCTTCTCAGGGCGTGATGCTACTCCCGTTGAAGGTACTGGAAATTTGCCATTGATTTCAGTAGGAGTTGTATTGGGCCTTGACTGTGGATTGGGTGGCAGATCAGCTCTTCTGATGCTGTACCTCTGTTTCTAGGGATACCACAGTGGGAACAATAGAATCATAGTACTGGAAGGGACCTTGAGAGGTCATCTAGTCCAGTCCCCTGCACTCATGGCAGAACTAAGTATTATCTAGATCATCCCTGACAGGTGTTTGTCTAAACTGCTCTTAAAAACCTCCAATGATGGAGTTTCCACAACCTCCATAAGCAATTTATTCCAGTACTTAACCACCCTGACAGTTAGGAAGTTTTTCCTAATGTCTAACCTAAACCTCCCTTGTGGCAATTTAAGCCCATTGCTTCTTAACCTTCTCAGAGGTTAAGAACAACAATTTTTCTCCCTCCTTATAACAACCTTTTAAATACTTGAAAACTGCTATCATGTCCCCTCTCAGTCTTCTCTTCTCCAGACTAAACAAACCCAATTTTTCAATCTTCCCTCATAGGTCATGTTTTCTAAACCTTTAATCATTTTTGTTGCTCTTCTCTGGACTTTCTCCAATTTGTCCACATCTTTCCTGAAATGTGGCACCCAGAACTGGACACAGTACTCCAGTTGAGGCCTAATCAGCATGGAGTAGAGCAGAAGAGTTACTTCTTGTATATTGCTTATAACACTCCTGCTAATACATCCCAGTATGATGGTTGCTTTTTCTGCAACAGCGTTACACTGACTCGTATTTAGCTTGTGGTCCACTATGACCCCCAGTTCCCTTTCCGCAGTACTCCTTCCTAGGCCGTCATTTCCCATTTTGTGTGTGTGCAGCTGGATGAATAATCATTCATGCCAACATTTCTGAAGCTTTTCCAGGTAATGAAACTTTTAACTAATAAATGGTGGCTTTAAGCAGTCTCACCACATTTATTTATGGAAAATTGTAAATTGATTTTGCACTAGTCTCCCAGCTATAGCAGTTTGTATATTCTGCAT
This sequence comes from Trachemys scripta elegans, assembly GCF_013100865.1. Classification (NCBI taxonomy): domain Eukaryota; kingdom Metazoa; phylum Chordata; order Testudines; family Emydidae; genus Trachemys; species Trachemys scripta. Next base: position 114,251,321 of record NC_048302.1, read on the forward strand.
GTTCTGTGCTGCCCTCTTATACATGTCCCACAGAACCTCACCCACTGTGGTCAGTTCTGGTCACCCTATCTTGAAAAGTTTCATACCCGGGTTGGGGTGGGGGCAGGGTTTTCAAAGACCAGTGATGAGAATGACAAGGGGCAAGCATAAAATTTTTCATGTGCAGAGAGATTAAAAACAGTGAAACTGTATACTCTGAGAGGAGGTAACTAACTAAAACATGCTAAAAATGTGTGTGTTTATTCATATATACAGGACAGATGGAAAAATAATATCCCCATTTTACAGAAACTCCATCCCTGGCGGTAGTAGGTACTTGACTAACTTTACAGATGGGAAATACTTAACTTTTGTTAAATTTCTTTCCCAAGGAAACTCCGTGGGTCTTGTGTCATAACAGGACTGAACCCAGTGTCCTTACTCCCAGTTGGCTCAGCAGATTAAAAATTAATATTATTTTCCATGGTTGCAACTATTCCCTGGAGGTGATTTTTTTTATTATCAGAATGATCTCCCTATATTACAATGGAAAGAGTAATATATTTGTGATATAGAAACTGTGAAAAATGCAATAACTACATTGAAAAGCAAAACACTCTTTTGATTAAATAACCACGGTGAACTCGAAAAGGGTGTTATCTGGCACTGGAAGGAAATAGCAAGCTGAGACTTCTTTGCTGGAGAAGAGCCCACAGTGTTTACAAATTGGCCAACACTCATAATTGACCATGATGACTAACAATGTTACGTTTAATTGTCTGGTGTATCACTGCTGATAAATATTCTCTTAAAGGGCAACCCTCCAATTCTTGTTAACATACCGCTTTAAACTTTCTCAGTTTAATCCTGATCCTGCAGTTGGAGCTACATGGATGAACCCTTCTGCCTTTGAAATCCTTGGGGTTCTGTAGACACAAGGGATCCAGCCAGAGAAGAGGGATTTATGTTTAAATATTATGTTTACTTTTTTTTTTGACTGAGCATGAAAGTTCAACTAGAAAATCTGAGGGATTTTTACAAAGAGACCGAAATAATTTTCCCTGCTCTTCAGAGTTTTTAATTTAAATTTTCTACAGAAAAAGCCAGTAGTTATTGTATCTCTCCTTTTGCATGCAAGACACGGAATAGTTTACTGTGCCAGCTTTTCTTCTAGGGCTTGATCTAAAGATGGGTGCCTTTCCATTAATATCAAGGAGCTTTGCATTAGGCTTCTAGTGCAGAAATGAAGGCAAAAGCTGGTCAGGTCAAAGTTAACTGTGAATTTAAGTTTTGCAAAAATAAGCTTTTACAAAATATAACACCAATGGGAATGTCACTTGTGTTTTTTTTAAATTCTGATGTTAATTAGCAAACAAACATTTTCCAGCACTGTTAGGGTTACCATACGTCCAGTTTTTCCCGGACATGTCTGGCTTTTCAGCAATCAAACCCCCGTCCGGGGGGAATTGCCAAAAAGCCGAACATGTCCGGGAAAAATACGGACGGGCACTTCCCCTCCCGCGGCTGCTCTGCTCCTCCCCTGACTCAGACTTCGGCTCTGTTTAAGAGCCAAGCTGCCCGAGCCAGTGCTACCGGCTTCGGGCAGCCCCCATGCCTCCGGACCCCAGCTGCTGGCTGGGCACTTCTCCTCCCCAGCTCCAGCTGCTCTGCTCTGGCGGTGCAGGGGCTGCCTGAAGCCCGTAGAGCTGGCTTGGACAGCTCGGCTCTTAAACAGAGCCGAAGTCTGAGAGGGGAGGAGCAGAGCAGCTGGAGCCTGGGAGGGGAAGTGCCCGGTCGGGGGCGCAGGGTCCGGAGGCATAGGGGCTGCCCAAAGCCCGAGCGCTACCAGCTTCACGGTTTGCCGGGCAGCCTCCAGACCCTGCGCCCCCGGCTGGGTGCTTCCCCTCCCGGGCTCCAGCAGTGCTGGGGAAGCGCCGGCCGGGGGCGCAGGGTCTGGAGGCTGCCCGGCAAACAGTGAAGCCGATAGCGCTTTGGCAGCCCTTTTCGCGTGGCTGGGAGGGAGGAGGGGGAGTTAGGGCAGGGACTTTGGGGGATGGGCGGAGTTGGGGCGGGGCCAGGGGTGGGAAAGGGGCAGGGGCAGGGCCAGGGCCAGGGCCAGGGCCAGGGCCCCGTGGAGTGTCCTCTTTTTTTATTTTTTAAATATGGTAACCCTAAGCAATGTTTGCAATTCAAACATGGAAGCATTCTGCTAGTGCAGAAGACAAAGCTTTCTCTGGGGCTAGTCTGAGACTGGGGAATGAACTTGTACACGAACTAAGGGCTATCACAAACCTCACTACCTTCCTCCCCAGTTTGACCTGCCTTCTCAAACACACACGCGTAGCTGCATGTATATTTAAAACAAACACAAAACACTACATGCAATTCTCCCCAGGATGAGGGTGACAGAGAGAATGAGCTGCCCATGATAGATGTTAGTAATGTCTCTTAATGCACTACTGGAAAAGGCTCAAATGCTACAGTGATAAGGGTAGTATAAGAATCCAGAACATAAGAATGGACACACTGGGCCAGACAAATGGTCTATCTAGCTCAGGGGTCGGCAACGTTTGGCACGCGGCTCGCCAGGGTAAGCACCCTAGCGGGCCAGGCCAGTTTATTTACCTGCTGATGCAGCAGGTTCGGCCAATCGTAGCCCCCACTGGCCACAGTTCGCTGTCCCGGGCCAATGGGGGCGGCAGGAAGCCACTGCCAGCACATCCCTTGCCCGTGCCGCTTCCCGCCACCCCCATTGGCCCGGGATGGCGAACCGCGGCGAGTGAGGGCCGCGATCGGCCGAACCTGCCACATCAGCAGGTAAATAAACTGGCCCGGCCCACTAGGGTGCTTACCCTGGCGAGCCGTGTGCCAAATGTTGCCGACCCCTGATCTAGCCCAATATCCTGTCTTCCAACAGTGACCAAAGCCAAGTGCTTCAGAGGTAATGAACAGAACAGGTAATCATCAAGTGACCCATCCCGTCGCGTCGCCCATTCCCAGCTTCCAGCAAACAGGGACTAGGGACCCTTCAGAGCATGGTTTTGGATCCCAGCCGATCCTGGCTAACAGCTAACCTGTGTAGAATAAAATATGAGTATGAAAGTGATGAATCATAGAATCATAGAATCATAGAATCATAGAATATCAGAGTTGGAAGGGACCTCAAGAGGTCATCTAGTCCAACCCCCTGCTCAAAGCAGGACCAATTCCCAGCTAAATCATCCCAGCCAGGGCTTTGTCAAGCCGGGCCTTAAAAACCTCCAAGGAAGGAGACTCCACCACCTCCCTAGGTAACGCATTCCAGTGTTTCACCACCCTCCTAGTGAAATAGTTTTTCCTGATATCCAACCTGGACCTCCCCCACTGCAACTTGAGACCATTGCTCCTTGTTCTGTCATCTGCCACCACTGAGAACAGCCGAGCTCCATCCTCTTTGGAACCCCCCTTCAGGTAGTTGAAGGCTGCTATCAAATCCCCCCTCATTCTTCTCTTCTGGAGACTAAACAATCCCAGTTCTCTCAGCCTCTCCTCATAAGTCATGTGCTCCAGACCCCTAATCATTTTTGTTGCCCTCCGCTGGACTCTTTCCAATTTTTCCACATCCTTCTTGTAGTGTGGGGCCCAAAACTGGACACAGTATTCCAGATGAGGCCTCACCAATGTCGAATAAAGGGGAACGATCACGTTCCTCGATCTGCTGGCAATGCCCCTACTTATACAGCCCAAAATGCCGTTAGCCTTCTTGGCAACAAGAGCACACTGTTGACTCATATCCAGCTTCTCGTCCACTGTGACCCCTAGGTCCTTTTCAGCAGAACTGCTACCTAGCCATTCGGTCCCTAGTCTGTAGCAGTGCATGGGATTCTTCCGTCCTAAGTGCAGGACTCTGCACTTGTCCTTGTTGAACCTCATCAGGTTTTTTTCTGCCCAATCCTCTAATTTGTCTAGGTCCCTCTGTATCCGATCCCTACCCTCTAGTGTATCTACCACGCCTCCTAGTTTAGTGTCATCTGCAAACTTGCTGAGAGTGCAGTCCACACCATCCTCCAGATCATTAATAAAGATATTAAACAAAACCGGCCCCAGGACCGACCCTTGGGGCACTCCACTTGAAACCGGCTGCCAACTAGACATGGAGCCATTGATCACTACCCGTTGAGCCCGACGATCTAGCCAGCTTTCTATCCACCTTACAGTCCATTCATCCAGCCCATACTTCTTTAACTTGGTGGCAAGAATACTGTGGGAGACCGTATCAAAAGCTTTGCTAAAGTCAAGAAATAACACATCCACTGCTTTCCCCTCATCCACAGAGCCAGTTATCTCATCATAGAAGGCAATTAGGTTAGTCAGGCACGACTTCCCCTTCGTGAATCCATGCTGACTGTTCCTGATCACTTTCCTCTCCTCTAAATGTTTCAGAATTGATTCCTTGAGGACCTGCTCCATAATTTTTCCAGGGACTGAGGTGAGGCTGACTGGCCTGTAGTTCCCCGGATCCTCCTTCTTCCCTTTTTTAAAGATGGGCACTACATTAGCCTTTTTCCAGTCATCTGGGACCTCCCCCGATCGCCATGAGTTTTCAAAAATAATGGCTAATGGCTCTGCAATCTCACCCGCCAACTCCTTTAGCACCCTCGGATGCAGCGCATCCGGCCCCATGGACTTGTGCACGTCCAGTTTTTCTAAATAGTCCCGAACCACTTCTTTCTCCACAGAGGGCTGGTCACCTTCTCCCCATGCTGTACTGCCCAGTGCAGCAATCTGGGAGCTGACCTTGTGCGTGAAGACAGAGGCAAAAAAATCATTGAGTACATTAGCTTTTTCCACATCGTCGGTCACTAGGTTGCCTCCCTCATTCAGTAAGGGGCCCACACTTTCCTTGATTTTCTTCTTGTTGCTAACATACCTGAAGAAACCTTTCTTGTTACTCTTAACATCTCTTGCTAACTGCAACTCCAAGTGTGATTTGGCCTTCCTGATTTCACTCCTGCACGCCTGAGCAATATTTTTATACTCCTCCCTGGTCATTTGTCCAATCTTCCACTTCTTATAAGCCTCTTTTTTGCATTTAAGATCAGCAAGGATTTCACTGTTTAGCCAAGCTGGTCGCCTGCCATATTTACTATTCTTTCTACACATCGGGATGGTTTGTTCCTGCAACCTCAATAAGGATTCTTTAAAATACAGCCAGCTCTCCTGGACCCCTTTGCCCTTCATGTTATTCTCCCAGGGGATCCTGCCCATCTGTTCCCTGAGGGAGTCAAAGTCTGCTTTTCTGAAGTCCAGGGTCCATATTCTGGACTGAGGAGCTGATTACAATAAAAAATGAACTTGTTGGTTGTCCAAGCTGTCAGAAATACAAAAAGGAAACAAATGACATTAATAGTAGAAAGGAAATTATAGTTATGATTTTTTAAATTTAAATTGTTATGAATAATAGAGTTAAGGAATCTTGCTCCTTATTGTTCCCTCCCTGCCCATGGGCAGAGGGGAACCAGGGCAAGCAGATCTGGCTGGGAAGGAGCCACAGAAGAGGGGGAAGGGCTGACTCTCTAGCATCATTCTTCCCTTGATTCCTCAGGAGCCCTTCTGATCTCAGGAAGATCCTCAGGGACTGATCTCAAGAGATAAAGAGGGGCTGGAGCTGGAGGACTGGCTGTCTGTCTGTTCTCTACATCATTGCTCCCTTTATTTGTATTAATTTAGATGGAATAAAGGGTTAACATAACCCAGTTACTGTCCAACATTAAATAGTGTTAAAGAAGCTCTGGGACTTGGTATACAGAGACCTCAGCCTGCTTAGCACCATGGCAAACACACCATTAAAAATCCTTGTAACCTTTTATTAAAGATACAGAAAAGAAGGAAAAACTGTTCAAGTATTTGAAATGCAAAGTATTAAATAAAGCTTTCATTTTAACAACACCCCTTGATCCCTTTTCCTTTAGCTATAGACAATTTTTAGAAGGAACCCATCCTCCACCCCCATTGTTTCACAGTCTCTTAGCTGGTAATAACTGTCATCTCAGGAGTCCCATGTCTGGGATTCAGCTGGATTCAGTAGGGGTAGCAATGTCATCTGGGTCTCCCCCCCGCCCCCCAACTCTGTCCCAGTCTGGTCAGGACACCTCTCAGTATCAGGACAATGAAGGCCGAGGGTCCCAGCAGATGGTGGGGATGGCTCGCACCTCTATCTATTTTTTCATACTCTCCCCACAAAATCTTTCTTTTAAGGACTCAAAAAGGGAATGATGGGTGGAACAGCCCACCCCATCATTGTTTTGTTCACCAATTAGGCCTAATATCAGAGATATCAATTTTGGCTCACTAACTTCTGGCTCTGGATCTCCTGTTCTTAACAAGCATAATTTTCACATAGTCCTTGAATCATATCAACTTAGCCTTTTTGTTTTAGACTAATTCAATTATTCTGACTCCCTTTCATACCTTTTCCAATCAACTTTTGTTGTTATAGGTTATTATAGCATCTTATGAACTTTGACATACTTTTTAAACTTGAGTTCACAATTTGGGTAAATTTGTAGGCCCAATTATCACAACACTTCCTACACCCTCAAATACCTTAAGATTTCCTGGAGTGAGATAAGGCTGAGCCCATCTGCATTAGTTTACAAAGGGTTGTCCTCTCTCAAACATACTCTTCCTGAGGAGAGGGGTGCCACAGGCAGTAGGCATGGGGGAGCAGCCTTTCGGTCTCTGTACAGATGAACTTGGCCTCTTGCAGGTGTCTTGAAATCTTGGAAAACCCATTGGTTTAGGAGGCAGATCCCCCTTATGTGTTCTTTTCCTCCCCTTCCACTAGAACAATTAATGGAAACTGTGAGTGGAATTTCAGTTTTTCTCCTATGTAGTGTGTAATATGGGTCTTGACTTTTAAACACTGTATATATGATTTTTGACATTGAATAGTTTGCATTATTTATTACAGTATTAATATTTTGAGGATAAGGCCAATCTCTGTAAATAAATACCTATGTCATCCAAGAAGGGGTTCATTAATGGACATTATTTGTCAAGATCCTCAAGCTGATATTTCTTAGGTGTGTCCAGAAAATGACATGTAAAAAAAAAAAAAACCTCCACCTGTAAAAATATAATTGAGGTAAATAAAACTAGAAGTCCCTATTAGTGGATGATGATAATACTTAGCTCTTAATACCTAGTTCTTTTATAGCACTTTTCATCCATTCATCTCAAAGCACTTTACAAAGGAGGTCAGTCTCATTACTCTCATTTTACAGATGGGAAGCTAAGGCACAGGGAGATGTAGTGACTTTTGACTCTGATAACAATCCTAAATTACTCCCAGAGTAACAGAGGTGCTCAAATTCATCTCCTTCCTTATAATGATCACCCTTGGGGCTGGTTGATTACATGTCAGAGAGTACCACTGAACTGGAGCCAAACCCTGACATCCTCACTCGGTAAAACTCCTGCTGAAATCATGGGGATTGGACTAAATAAGCAGGATTTGTTGACTTCCGTGGGAGCAGAAGGTGCTCAGCACCTCTGAGGATGAAGTGTCTAATGCGGTATGCTGTAAGGTTCATAAATATGGCTATTTTATGTCCCCAGGAATCAAGTTTGATTGGAGGTTGAACGGAATCCCGGATATGAAAGGCCAGTTGAAAAAGGAATGAAAACTTGAAAGAAGTCGCTGTGAAAATAACTGAATGTAGACAAAAGCATTGGGAAGAAACTTGTGACAGGTTGGATCCTCATAGAGAAGATGATTTAGGGATGACACTAAAGTAAACTGACAATAAACAGATGAAGTTGTGCAATCTAAAATCCTGAAAAATGTAGGTATAGAGGCTTTAGATGACAGAGTCTGCAAATATGCTAGTTGACCATTAAGCCAAGATTAGCATGCTCACTACAAAGCTGAGGATAGAGCCATTGCAAAACACAGAAGATGGAGTAGTCAAGAGGAAAGACAAAGAGAAGATTCTAAAAACGTGCACACAGATCCAATTGAGTACCCTGGCTTCAGAAACTTATTTCTCATGATCTAGAAGATTCAAAAGAGAGGCTTGAACCAAGCAAATTCCCCCGGGGGTGACCTCATCTATGGCCATATGATAAAGCAGTTTGGGAAGAAGGCTAGAGCCAGGTTAAAGATGGGATCAACAGATATCCACTCTTGGGAGCAGGCTTTAACACCAACCCATGCTTTTGAATGTAATATTGTAAAGAAAGTGATACTCTTCAGATTTGACAATTTGGATCAAGCCCTTACAAAGGACCCTGTAAGAGTTACTGAATTCATTCTCGAACTTCATGGCCTGATATGATTATCGTGGGACAAGAGACCTATAACAGCATTTCCCACACTCATCTCTCCTGGCGGGGTTTCAGTGTACTCTAAAGCACCGAGGCAAATTTTTTTGACAGGAGTCAGAAAATAAGACCCACAAAGTGTGCTAATTTGTAGTGTGGTTAGTTTGCTCAGCAAACGACCAGGTCAGTGTTAAAGAAAATAAACTCACCCCCCTCCGTCACCAGAGTTGGAGAATCTCCTCTATAAAACTATACCTACAAGAGAATTAGACTGTGTCTATTTAACAGCACCCACAACAAAAAGCAGCAGTTTATCATCCAGACGATTGTTGTTGTGCCCTGATTAGGTACCTTACGCTGACTTCCCCTGATGCCTAGCAATAATGATCACACGACCGACCGTCGTATTGCACAGACAAGAGTGTGTTTAGTTGAGCCAGCAGGTGGCATTGTAAGGCTGAACATCTCAAATGTTTACTGGGGACGGGGTGTTTGTTTAGACTCGTTAACCCTTTCTGTGCTAGGATCAAGTCCCCACACTCCCTTGGGCTGGGCTCTGCCTTTCCCCATTTGTTTAACTGCATGTTGTTTACCGCAGATCCTCCTCACCTGCAGCTGTAAGATCAGCCCCGGAACAGAAATAAACGTGCCATGATCTGCCATGGGCCAGTTTGTTTCCCAGCACGTTTCATGTATAACTCCATCACTTGGCACACACAGCTGGAGAGAACTGTCCAACCTGTGCCTCTGACCCCGACCCCAAATTCCACTGCTTTAAGTGCCCCTAGGGGTGAGATATGCAGCAAACTTTAGCAACCGGCCCTTCCCTGTGTAATGGCCCATTCGTTTGCAGACGAAGCCTCACTTATTAAGGATGAGCAGGAACAAGTCAATAGACTTCGCCCTAATGCGCAAACCGCACCCTTCACTGCCACCGGGCAGTATCTGAGAAAGATGCGGTGTCCCGGGGAGTGTTGGATCCTCCCAGATTTTAACCCCAGATCTCCAAATTCCATTACCTAAATGGGCAAATGGAGAACAAGTCTCGCAGCTCCCAGTGAGCCAAAAAAACTCCCAGCCCCCAACATAATAGTGCCACAAAAAAACCCGGATCTGCCACTTGGATCCTACTGGATCCAGACAATTTTTGGTCCCAGTCACGAAATTCTACCACTTAAATGGAGAACTTATTTAGTTGCTCCTACTTCACCTTTAAAATCTAGACCCTCATATACCATAGCACCTCAAAATTCAGGTCCGGGCCTTGGCTGCAAGTTTTTGCAGCATAATATGTTGGGATCCAGAGTATTCTGGTGGACTCTATAGAAGTGCCTAGATTCTAAATGTAGATAACAAAAGTATGTGGGGGAAGGGGGCTGCCACCTAATATTAGCTCCATCCAGGGGGATACAGATGCTGAACCGGAGTTTCTGCAGCTTTCTTACAGCAGATGTTGGAGTTCAGATTTGGGGTCCAGTTTTCTTACAACCAGGAGCTGTTTTTTGTGGAAAAGTGGAAACACTTGTCTTTTCGGATGGTCACATACTTCTGTGTTTCTAGGCTATATTTGGCAAGGTCCAGATGCTGAAACCAAGTTTTTGCAGCGAGGTTGCACTGCGGTGCATCAGAGACCTGGTTTTGATACCACAGGTGTGGCTTCACTTTTCTCTGTTTGGCCAGTGGAACTGGGGGGCGTTGGGCCAAAAGTTGGCTGGAACTAGCAGGATCTTGGTGCTGGAGCCTGGTTTTTGTAGCTCTGATGTGCTGGGCTGTGTTGGGGTCCGGGAACAATAGGAGTGGCTATCATGTCCTCACTTTAGGAAGCGGAATTTGGGATCTTGGGTACCAAACTCAGTAGGCTCCAGGTAGATCCAGCTTTTACCTTTTACCAAGGACAACCATCAGCAGGACCCACGCCTCCTCTCTCCCTCCCTTCAGCGCCCCTCCCTCCCCTGACTGTCTGCTATGAAATATGGATCAAGTTAGTAAGTAGCAGCAGCAATCCCTGTCAGAGGCAGATGGATCACTTTCATTTCGCAGGATGATTTCTAACACCACCGAGGATTCCCCGAGCAGCCGCAGCTCGGCTCGGAGCGGCGATCGGAAGAGAGTCCTGGGCGTGGAGGGGAGGTTGAAGGCGTGAGAGCATGGAAGGGGATGCAGGGACTCCCTCCTAGTTCCAGAGCCAGCGAGAGGCAGGGAGGGATCCGAGCTCGGGACGCTGCTGGGAAGTGCGATCAACCCCCTCCCCCCCGCTATTTGGGCTGGTTTCTTTGTCTGGAATTCGCCCCCTTCTCCCTTGGGATGCTGGCCGTTCGCCCTGTGGAGACTGTGGCTGGGGATGTGGAAGAAGCTGTGGAATAATATGGGTGGCAATCACTCCCACAAAACTCCCGTGTTTGATGAGAATGAAGATGGTAAGTAAGGAGCTGTCCATTGTCCCTTGTACTGCCCCCCCTCCCCCCCGCTTCTCACCAAGCTGCCCTTCTAGTTCACTCTCTTCCTTTTTAATAATCTCCAGTTCAAGATTTGTTTGGGTCACTTAGGGGTTTATTGTCCTTGGGTTAAAATAAATAAACGGACTCAGACCCGATTTTTGTTAACTATCCTATATTTATGTAGCACGAATTGTTCACTCTTAATGTAGCTAATTGCTCAGTTTCACACTGTCCACCAGGTTTTACACCACATGTAGTTGCATATGTTTGTGAATGGAGTTTATGTTCTTATGAGTTCAGACTTGAATTGGAGGGGAGTTTCTTTCTATTTTCCTGTCCAACTGACTCTTTGCATTAGCATGTTATTACATGTTTTAAATAGTGATGCATGGTCCCATCAACATTATACATTTCCCCCCTACTTTTTGAAACTTTGAGTCTGCTATGTTACTTGGAGATTTCACACTCTCATAGATAATACTACAGTGCACTCTGTATTCTATATTTAAAGAAGTGCTTTGAACTAGTAGAGAGCTTTTATTAAGTATGATGGTTCTTTAATACTTATATTACATTTATGTATATTTCTCTTAAAAACAAACAATATTTAATTAAAAATTTCCAACTGTTGAATTCAACCACTGTAGCTTTCTGAAGTAGAGAGAATGTATGTTGTAATTTTAAAGAATAGATGTATATCATCACTGGTAATGCTTTTGATGTTATGTATATGTGTGCTATATATTTTTGTATATACGGAGAGTTCACACTGAATTTTGAACATGTTCATTTCCCAATAGTTCTAAACTCATTAAAGGATATAGATTTTATTCAAGGGATGTTATGGTACAACAGATTACATTGCACTGCCTTAGTTTCCAAATATTTGTAATGTGTCTGTAATACATCTTAAAAAACTCTCCAGTAATATGATCTTCTGAAGACACTTAAGACATTTTTATTGTTCTGTCAGTATAGAGGAATTAGGTAAAATTTAAAGTATTTTAAAAAGCAGGTCCTCATTAATTCTCATTTCAGACACAAAACCCAGTTGTTGCTCCCTACTTCTCAGCAAAGATTTAATAGCAGAGTACTGAGATGAGAGATCATAATAATAAGACCTCATTACTTTTACAAAATACATTGCAACTTATTTAGTAGCTGACTATGTTTTGTGGACTGATATTGTTGATTGATCTGCATCAGGGCAAAATTGAGTAATTCACCAAAAGTCATTCAGGCTATGTCTTCATTGCAAAAAAGGTGTGTATACATCAAGATAGATCTCTTAATGTAAAATCCTAATGGACACAAGGCACAGGTAGTTTTTAAGTCCATGTAGCTAGACGAGACAGGGTCCAGGCGGAAGACACAGGGTTGACCTCAGCTAGCTACATCAAAGTAAAAACTACCGGTGCTTTGTCTTCACTCGGATTTTACATCAGGAGGGCTATCTGGAGTTAGCTTGTCTCAATGTAACACACCACTTTTTGCAATGAAGCCCCAGTCATCAGAGCAAATAGACACATTTCAGCTGTGAATTCGTATGAAGAAAACTTCATGCCACTTTGTCCTTTTCCTACAGAAAACCATTTCCATTGTGCAGTTATTAGTAATTATGCTAAAATAATCATATTTCATATAATGTAGATGTATTTTACTAAGATGTCTATCAAATTATTATTTATTCTTTGTTTTTATTAATTCTGGAAGCTTCTAACATCAACTTCATGTTTGCTTTTAAAGTAGTATGTTTACAACACACTTCCAGTTCAGAAGAGTTCATTTATATTGAAATGTTAGCTTATTTTATTAGAAACAATGTTTCTGTTATTTATATAAGTTATAAATACAATGGCATTGGCTGAGTTACAAATAAGCATTTAGGGTGGGATTTTCCAAAGCGCCTAAGTGATTTAGGAGCACAAAACCCCTTGGTCTTTGCAAATTGCACCTTTAGGGTTTAATCCAAAACACTTTGTACTTCATAGTGTCACCGGACCCAAGTGTGTCACTGTTTGCCTAACAGAGTACTGAATTGTCTGCTATACAGAGTACTGAAGATGCAATACGAACAGGAAAAAATATAGTAGCAACTGAGAATAGCTTCATTGTGGAGCTGGGCTAATTTTGCCTGGTAATAACTATACTTATCAGTTCCAGTATAATCAAAATGAATGGGAGTTGTATATGCATATTTGAGGATCTAATTGGAAGAAAATGATTCAATGTATTGGACACAGTGTTGCTGGTTTCTCCATGTGGTGGGCAAAATAAAGAAATGCATATATCATATGGCACTCACACGTCATAGTGATGGATGTGGTATGAAAACCTAGGCATTAAATTGTCTTATACCATAACTTTGTTTAATTTAAACAGCTGTAACTTAATGGATCCCTTACACCTGAAGCCTTCTTGATGGGTCACTGTGAAACTGCATGGAGACAACAGGCACCACACTAATGTCTGGTAAAGCCTGGGCAATTTAGTCACCAATAGTCACCAATCCCCCCTCAAAGGAGAATTGAGCTTGATTGTGAGGCTCCATTCCCAGGTCTAATACAACAGTAGAGTTTACGCCTTAAAAATCATCTCTGCCTATGTCTGTGTTTGGGATAGCAATGGCTTAGCCTTCAACCATCACTGTGAAATGAGTTTTAGAAGAAATTTTGCTAAATTGTTCAAATAAATCACATGTATGTTTTTAAAATAAGAGTAAAGTTAAATCCATAGTAAAGTTTAAATCCATAGTAAAGTTGCGTTATATAGCAACTTTAATTTGAGGTGTTCAAAGCTCTTTAAAAACATTTAGATTCACAAAATCCCTGTAAGGCTGGTCAATATTACTGTATATTGTTGCATAATATAATTGTAATCTGGTGTAATAGAAATGAAGCATGGTGTCATTAATGACTCAGCTACAGGCTATACAGTGAGTTCTTGATTTAGTACAGCACTTAAGCACCTTCTGAAGTACCAATGACTTTCCTAAATCAAGGCCTGAGTCAGTGGCAATGCCTCCAATCATGCTGAAAACACAGACCATAGGCTTACTGCTACATTCCTTTCGCAATTATAATCTTATACATTTATAGATTCCAAGACCGGAAGGGATCATTGTAATCATAAAGTCTGACCCATTTATACGACAGGCCATAAAACTTCCCCAAAATAATTCTTAGAGCGTAACTTTAAAAAAAAACAACCAATCTTGATTTACAAATTGCCAGTGAGAAAGAATCTACCACAACTCTATAAATTAACCCAGTGGTTAATTACCTTCCCTGTTAAAAATGTGCACCTTATTTGTAGTCTGAATTTGTCTAGCATCAACTTCCAGCCATTGGGGATTGTGTTATACTTTTCTCTGCTAGACTGAAGAGCTCATTATTAAATATTTGTTTCCCAGGTAGGTCCTCTTAGACTGAAATCTATTTAACCCCTTAAACTATTTGTTAAGCTAAATAGAGAAACTCAAGGAGCTGAATCATTATAAGGTTAGATCAGTGGTTCCCAAATTTGGTTCACGGCTTGTTCAGGGTAAGCCCCTGGCAGGCCACGAGATGGTTTGTTTACCTGAGCATCCGTAGGTACAGCCGCTTGCAGCTCCCAGTGGCCATAGTTCGCCGTTCCCGGCCAATGGGAGCTGCAGGAAGAGGTGGCCCGGCTAGGGTGACCAGATGTCCCAATTTTATAGGGACAGTCCCTATATTTGGGGCCTTTATATATATATATATATATATATATATATATAGGCTCCTATTACCCCTCATGCCCTGTCCAAATATTTTTCACACTTGCTATCTGGTCTCTGGTCAGCCTAGGCCCAGCCCGCACCACTTCCCGCGGCTCCCATTGGCTGGGAACGGTGAACCGCAGCCACTGGGAGCTGCGAGTGGCCATACCTGTGGATGCTCAGGTAAACAAACCATCTCGTGGCCTGCCAGGGGCTTACCCTGAACAAGCACGAACCAAGTTTGGGAACCACTGGGTTAGGTTTTCTATGTCTTTAATCATTCTCATGGTCCATCTCTGAACTCTCTCCCATTTATCAACATATTTTTTTGAGTTGTGGACACTCAGAACTGTACACAATATTCGAGCAGTGATCACAACAGTGCTAAATACAGAGGTAATATAACCCCACTACTCTTACTCAGGATTCCCCTGGTATGCATCCAAGGATTATATTAGCTATTTTGCACTGGGAGCTCATGTTCAGATGATTATCCATCATGACCCCCAAATCTTTTTCAGTCACTGCTTCTTTCCCAAAAACAAAACTGAAATATTTATTGAATACCTCTGCCTTTTCTGTATTATTACTGTAGAAATCTCATAATGGACCAAAGCAGTTGAAACAAAGTAGGGTGTGTGTGTGTGTGTGTGTGTGTGTGTGTGTGTGTGTGTGTGTGTGTGTGTGTGTGTGTGTGCAAGGAATGCATGATCTATTCATCCAAATTCTAAATGCTATTTTTAAGTATTGTGACTTGTATGTCATCCTTGAAAAAGCTTCATGGAAGACCCTCATTTTAAAGGAAGATGTTGAAGTTGCTAGTAGAATGCAGAGAAGCTGACAATTAAGTGACTAGCTCACCAGACTGACAGCTTGTGATGAATACATAAAGTATATGAAGAGATATTAATGAATAAAAATGCCTGGATTAGCATGGATTAGAGGGGGTTAAGGGTGGTAAATAACGGCTAAACTACAGCAGCAGCTGGAGGTATATAAAAGTGAATAGGCAAAACTGACACGTGAGGTTGCACTTGGAGCCAATTTGGAGCAATAGGTAAAGATCGCAATGAATCTGATGCAAAACAGGATATGTAGTGTCTAACTTCTTGCTAATGATCAGATAGCAGCTATCAGCCTGTTGCCACATGACTATAATTGATAATGTCTGAAAGATCAACATAACAGCTGCAAAGAAGCTGTTCCAATTTAGGGCCAAAAATCTGTGTTTCAGAGAGACCTTGCATGTTAGTCCATAACTTTAAAAGAACAGTTACAGTAAAATGAGTCAATAAAATGAATTATGAGTGCTAATATATACAGTATGGACAAGATAAATTATAATAGCTCCAGATGAAAGTAATGAATTCAGAATGGGGATCACCCTGAGCTCTGAATTATATTTTGTCTATGTAATTCAAACCTTGGTGATTACAATCCACTTTATTTTCTTCTTTAGAAAGAAGAGTATTCTGACTCCCCGCTAGCATTTGTCTTTGGATAGGGAGAAAAAAATCCCATTTTGACCTATACAATTGCTCCAAAGCCATTTTTCTTTGTATTATTTTAAAAAATAAAATATAGGTTTTTTGTTGTTGTTTTTTTTAAAGCTTTACCACCTGAGCTCAATGTCAAGCTACTGCAGAGACCAAATATAAAAGTAAGAAGCCATTAACATTTTTTCCACTTCTGGCTATGTTGATTTATACAGTTATCTTTTCTACTTATGTATCAACCCTTAGCAGCAATTTCATTATTATTTATTATTTGTGTTACCATAGTGCTTAGCAGCCCCAGTTGAGGACCAGAATCCTATTATGGTAAGGGCTGTACAAAAACAGAACCAAAAAATGGTCACTTTCCTAAGAAGCTTACAATTGAAGTGTAGGACAAGAGACAAAAGGTGGAAATTGGATCCTCAATGAAAGACTTCAAACTTAACTACAAGGAGACTGAGGTAATGTTAATAGGAAGGGGTAAAGTGGTGAACTGGCAGATACTATAACCTAACCTGAAGATACCAAGCTAGGTCCCAGTCCTGAGAAGACTTGCACACAGGCTTAACGTTGTGCACTGAAAGCAGTCTCACTGACTTCAGTTGGACCACACACAGTGCCCAGCTAGGCACAGGTATAAACCTTTGCAGTTCTGGAGCCTTTTTTCCCCTAAACTGTGTGCATATAATAATACCCAGCTCTTTTATAGACTTCTCTGCAGTAGATCTCAAAGGAGGTAAACATCATCTCCACTTCATAGATAGGGAAAACTGAGCCACAGAGGTGAAGTGACTTGTCTAATGTCATCCAGCAGGCTGACAGTGGAGCCAAAAATAGAATCCAGATCTCCTGAATCCCAGTCCAGTCCTCTAGTCACTAGGGCACACTGATATATACCAGTTCCCTTGCAACAGGAGAAAGTAGTTTAAAAACTATTACCCCTCAGAAAGACCCTTATCTTGGTAATGAATTTCCTTAAATATATCTTGGGGCTATAGTCTGACACTGCTTTTTTAGGCTGAAACCCCATTGACTCCAGTTAGTTTTGCACATATAATAAATGCAGATTAGTTGCTTTGTAAGCAGAATAGGCTAATGTGTACTGATTTCATCCTTCCCTTCCTGTAAAGAAGGATTTGTCAGTGGAATTTAGTCTCCAGTATACTAACCACTTCCAAGGACAATATCAACTTCATGTGTCTAAGTATTCACTCAGCATGAGGAAACTACTTCACACACACAAAATAATTCTGTCCATGCTCTACATTTGCTGCCAATAGGTGCAGGTGAGAGGAGAAGCCCAACATTTTGTATCATGGAACAAAGTTGAGTTTTAGGTTGATTTTCAGCTGTTTGGCCATAACTGGAACCAAATTAGGACTGGTTCAGATAAGATTATATTTATATGAACTATGTGAGGTTTTGGTTTTTGATATTGCAAAACTAACACTGCACTTGGGTTTGCCCACATCCAATAGTTTCCTTTCCTTTACCCTCTGACATGTCAGCACATGCAGGGATACAGTTCTGGTCCAGCTTAATTTCTTGCTCAAGAAAATTGATGTGGCTCCTAAAATTCCCAAAGTTTTAGATTCAGAAATCAGAAATTTTGGCCAGGAAAATAATCATGGCATTAGTTCCTTGAGCAGTAAGCAAGAGGTGGTGTTGGGGGGGTTTGTTTTGTTTTTTTGTTTTAGTACTGCCAACCTTTTCCTTTCATACTCTTGCTTTGCAGACATCTGGCAAAAACAAAAAGTTGTAGACCATAGCCTATTTGCAGGACTTCATCAAGTCAGGAAAAACTGCTGTTATACATTGGTCACCATTAAACAGTCAACGTTTGCCAATAGCTTCCACACAAAAGTGAAATGTTCTCAGCATAGAGATATACTCTGGTATCTCTCAGATATCATAGTGTGGCAACTGTTAGGAAATGTTAACTTTCCTCCATTTGTTTTGCCCAAAATGTAGCCATCCTTTTCTGTCTCAATTGCCAAAAGATTTGTTCAGTACTCTAGTCAGCTCCCACTCTGACTAGGGTAACCTCCTCTGGTTTTAATACACAAAAACATAAACATTAGCTCCCCACGTGTCTTTTGAGGGTTATTTATTTTGCAGGATGTTTAACCCTTTCTAGCCATGCATCACACAGGCATTAGGTAGGAGGAAAAACAGCTGGCATTAGGTAGGAGGAAAAACAGCACAATAAAGACAATGGATTTCAAGAAGGCAGACTTTAGCAAACTCAGGAAGTTGGTAGGTAAGATTCTATGGGCAGCAAGTCTAAGGGGGAAAACAGTTCAGGAGAGTTGGCAGTTTTTCAGAGACATTATTAAGTGCACAAGAGCAAACTATCCCACTGCGTAGGAAAGCTAGGAATTATGGCAAGAGACCACCCTGGCTTAGCCAGGAGATCTTCAATGGTCTGAAACTCAAGAGTGGTGCAAAAAAATGGAAACTAGGTCAAATTACAAAGGATGAATACAAACAAATGACACAAGTATGTAGGGACAAAATTAGAAAGGCACAAAACAAGCTTAAACTAGCTAGAGACATAAAAGCTAACAAGAAAACATTCTACAAATATGTTAGAAGCAAGAGGAAGACCAAGGACCGGGTAGGCCCATTACTCAATGAGTGGGTAAATACAGTAACAGAAAATGTGGAAATGGCAGAAGTACTAAATGACTCTTTGTTTATTTTCACCAAAAAGTTTAGGAGCAGTTGGACATGTAACTTGATGAATGCCAGTGAAAATGAGGTAGGATCAGAGGCTAAAATAGGGAAAGAACAGGTTAAAAATTACTTATACATGTGAGATGTTTTCAAGTGACCAGACCGTGATAAAATACATCCTAGAATACTCAAGGAGCTGACTGAGGAGGTATCTGAGCCATCAGTGATTATCTTCAAAAAGCAACAGAGAGTCCTGTGGCACCTTTAAGGCTAACAGATGTATTAGAGCATAAGCTTTCATGGGTGAATACCCACTTCGTCAGATGCACCCACGAAAGCTTATGCTCCAATACATCTGTTAGTCTTAAAGGTGCCACAGGACTCTCGGTTGCTTTTTACAGATCCAGACTAGCACAACTACCCCTCTGATACTATCTTCAAAAAGTCATGGAAGACGGGAGAGATTCCAGAGGACAAGAAAAGGGCAAATAGAGTGCCAATCTATAAAATGGGGAAGAAGGACAACCTGGGGAATTACAGACCAGTCAGCTTAAGTTCAGTATCTGGAAAGATAATGGAGCAAATAATTAAGCAATCAATTTGCAAACACCTAGAAGATGGTAAGATGATAAGTAACAGTCAGCATGGATTTGTCAAGAACACATCATGTCAAACCAACCTGATAGTTTGCTTTGACAAGCTAACACCTTGTGTATGGGGTGGGGAAGTGGTAGATGTGGTATATCTTGACTTTAGTAAGGCTTTTGTTACTGTCTCACATGACCTTCTCATAAACTAACTAGGGAAATACAACCTAGATGGAACTACTATAAGGTGGGTGCATAACTGGTTGGAAAACCATTCCCAGAGATTAATTATCAGTGGTTCACAGTCAAATTGGAAGGGCATATCAAGTGGTGTCCGGCAGGGATCAGTTCTGGGTCTGGTTCTGTTCAATATCTTCATCAATGATTTAGATAATGGCAAAAAGAGTATACTTGTAAAGTTTGCTGATGATACCAAGCTGGGAGGGGTTGCAAGTACTCTGGAGGATAGGATTAAAATTCAAAATGATCTGGACAAACTGGAGAAATGGTCTGAAATAAATAGGATGAAATTCAATAAGGACGAATGCAAAGTACTCCACTTAGGAAGGAACAGTCAGTTGCACACGTACAAAATGGGAAATGACTGCCTAGGAAGGAGTACTGCAGAAAGAGGTCTGGGGGTCATAGTGGATCACAAGCTAAATATGAGCCAGTAGTGTAACACTCTGCTCCACACTGATCAGTCCTCAGTTGGAGTATTGTGTCCAGTTCTGGGTGTCACATTTCAGGAAAGATGTGGACAAATTGGAAAAAGTCCAGAGAAGAGCAACAAAAATACTTAAAGGTCTAGAAAACATGATCTATGAGGGAAGATTGAAAACATTGGGTTTGTTTAGTCTGGAGAAGAAAAGACTGAGAGGGGACATGATAACTGTTACAAGAAGAGGGAGAAAAATCGTTCTCTTTAACCTCGGAGGATAGGTCAAGAAACAATGGGCTTAAACTGCAGCAAGGGTGGTTTAGGCTGGACATTAGGAAAAACTTCCTAACTCTCAGGGTAGTTAAGCACTGGAATAAATTGCCTAGGGAGGTTGTGGGATCTCCATCATTGGAGATTTTTAAGAGCAGGTTAGACAAACAGTTGTCAGGGATGGTCTAGTTAATATTTAATGATGCTTTGAGTGCAGGAGACTGGGGTAGACGACCTCTCAAGGTCCCTGCCAGTCCTACAATTCTATCATTATGTTTGTGTTCCAGAGATTGCACTGGCTTCCAATTTATTTCCAAGTGCAATTCACAGTGTTGGGTTTGATCTGTAAAACTGGCTGAGTTGCCTTCCCTGTTGATTCTGCAGCTCAGACTTTTCACTGCTGGCAACAGTGTTCTCAGTGGTAGGGTATCTTGAATCTGCTTAATCCGTCAAAGCCTGTGTTTGGAAATCTTCAATGGATGGTATAAGACTTGTCTGGCTTATCTATGGCTTGATTTTGGTATTAGGGAATGTCAGGGAGGAGGCCTGGTAACTAACAGGCAGTTTGCTGTAGTCTGGTTAGAAATTGGATTTTAATGACGTAAGGCAGCAGGGGTATTGGCAAAAGGCATCAATATAAATATCTCCATACATAAATCAACCAATACAAATGAGTAGCCTAGAATCTGCAAGACACTTGGACAATTTTGTTTTTTGCCAATGCAACTGCTTTCAGATCTGTCGGAAATATGGATAAACAATTTGATGCCCCTGTTTTTTTATACCACTAGTTCAATTATACAGAATATTGTTTTTGCTGCCCTTCCCAGTCTAGAATTCTTTGATCTTTCAGAAACTCTTCATTTTCAGTGTATTCCAAAGAAATAGTCTTGGGCAGTCCAATTTTATTTCACTCTTTATTTTATATATCAGTTTTTATCATTTTCTCACATATGCTCAGTTTCTTCTGTAACTAGAATGGGTCTTCCATTATAATCTACAATCAAAATCTGTTCCACTCTGTCTACATCTTCTATTCTCTCTCACACACTGCTTTATTTTAAACACATAAATCTCACAATGCTTTTATGAATATGGTACCCTATTTTTTGATATACTTATTTAGTAGAATATGAAGAATTTACTTTCATTTATTCCTAATTAATACCCAGGCATTTTCTTCTTAAATCTTGCCCTCTGCAGTATAATTATAAAACATTTACTGGAGACAGAGGCAGCACACCAGTACTAATGTTTGAGCTTTATTTGTTCTGTCAAATGTAATAAGCCTCTTCAGTATTTTCTTTTATGAAACCCATATTCTTAAAATATACTGTACCTTTATATATTTGTGATACTTTCCCTGTTATCTCTATATTAATATGCTGATTCTTATTACTTCCTATCAAATCTGCACAGTAGTTTGGTTATCTGACTCAAATCCACACCTTGTAGCTCTTTTCTTATGTTGGATATATTAATATATTCAATTGCTTTTATTTATTTTTACTTTCTCACTTTTCTCATTCTAGTTCTTCAAAATTAGGGCAAAATACTGAAGATGATTGATTATTCATTCTCATCCAAAACTTCCATTGATTTTAAAAGTAGTTTTGCCTGAAGGACTGAAACAAAAATCAATTAACAGTGCCATGATTTTGGCCCTCACATCTGCTGTAGTGAAGACTGATGCAAAGAATTCATTTCGCTTTTTCATAACAGCCTTGTATTCCGTAAACACTCCTTTAGCACCTTGATCATCCAATGGTCCCACTGATTATTTGGCAGGCTATTTGCCTCTGATGTACTTAAAAATTTTTGCTGCTTTCCTTGTTGCTCTTCAGATTATTTTTTGGCCTTCTTTTTTTACACTTGACTTGCCAGAATTTATGCTTCTTTCTATTTTCCTCCACAGAATTTGACTTCCAGTTTTAAAAGGATGTCTTTTTGTCTCTAACCACCTTTTTACTCTGTTTAGCCATGGTTGCAGTTTTTGGTCCTCTTACTGTTTTTTTATTGTTTGGGGGTATAAATTTAGTTTGAGCCTCTATTGTGGGTTTTTTAAAACAGTTTCCATGCAGCTTGTAGGCAATTCACCCTTGTGACTATTCCTTTTAATTTCCATTTAACTAGCTTCCTCATTTTTTTGTTCCCCTTTTAGAAGTTAAATGCTACTGTGGTGGGTTTCTTTGATATTTTCTCCCCTAAAAAGATGTTAAATAAAAATTCAATTATATTATGGCCGCTACTACTGAGCGGTTCAGCTATATTCACCTTTGGGACCAGATCCTGTGCTCCACTTAGGACTAAATCAAGAATTACATTTCCCCTTGTGGGTTCCAGGAGTAGCTGCTCCAAGAAGCAGTCATTAATGATGTCTAGATATTTTATGTCTGCATCCCATCATGAGGTAACATATGCACAGTAAATATGGGGATAGTTGAAATCATACTACTATTTCATGAGGGTGCCATGAGCAAGGGCCATCATAATGAGGTTTTACTGTACCTCGTACTCTTATTATGACAAAGTGTGGAATCTCAACTTGGCTATGATCCAGGGTGAAATCCTGTCCCCATGGAAGTCAATGACATTGATTTCAAATAGGGTCAAGATTTTACCCCAGGTCCCATAAATATAAACCATATACATATGGCATATGCATATGAGCTCTTGCATGCTCAATACTCCCACTGATATCAACATACATTTATGTGCAGGTTGGAGGACTGCAGGATTGAGCCCCATATTTATTGAATATTTATAATTAAACATCTTGTGTCTATTATGGTATTATCATGATGATAAGGAACTGGATTGAGTTACTATTACTACATGTGTGCTTCAAATTTTAGACTACCACCCATGCTGCAATGAACAGTTTTATCTTCTGTGAATTGCTCGCTGTGCTGCGCAGCTAATAACTTCTGTCATTAAAAGAAGAAGCTGTGTTCTAGATATTAATCTTTATTAACCAGCTGTGCATATTCTTGTTGCTCCTTCTTTTGGCTCACTTCTCCTGTGTCATGCCATATTAGCTTTGCTTTAAATCTTGCTTATTTCACTTCCGGACTTACTAGTTCCATAACTATAGCTATTTGGTCCAGATTCCTATGTCCTTACTCATATTTACTAACTCCTTACTTCATGACTGGTCTCATCCACTTCTAACCACTTAGGTGTTATTCAGTGTGATTAAGAATATTGCTAGCCATCTGAAAATAGTTTTATATCACCATTTGAGGTATTCCCTAGAGGAAAGTACAGGGAAGCTTAGGAAATAGTGAGGTAGCTTGATCAAAGTCAAAACTGGTGCATTTTAAGGTATTCACTGTATGTACTTTCTGCAGCAATCTAGATATTTACCTGCTTTATCAGGACCACAAGTACCAATGCTATCCTTAAATAGATAACTACACAACTGTCTTGTGTGAGATGGATGTAAGCAGGGTACGGAATTTTCATCAGATCTCAAAATCATATTTTAAAATAGGTCTCCACGTTTCTGATAAGGGAATTATGGCTGTGATTGCCAAATATCTTGTCAAAAGAAGATGAGACAAGGTGGTGGTTTGGGGATCCTAAATAAAACTAGTTTCAGGGTTCAAGTTTTTGGGTTTGGATTTGATGGTAATGAAACCTTGCAAGATGCTCTCAAAAGATTTTGATCCCAAATGGCAGACTGAATGGTGGAAATTTCATAAAAGCAATGGATCCCAGAGTGGAATGGGAGGTATCCTAACTGGAACCACAAAATAGCAACTCTTTGGCTTTGAATATGAACTGAAACTTTTTGTGGGAATGTATCTGTTTTGACAAAACTTGCATTGAAAGAGGTTTCTCAGGTCCAGAAGTGGGGGAGAGGAAACAAAGGGATCACTCCAGAATAGCCAGTTGGTTATAGCACTCACCTGGAAAGTGGGAAACCCAGATGCAAGCCCCTGAATCTTCCACTTCCCAGCTGAGTGTCCTAACCACCAAGCTCTAGAATCACTCTCTTTTTGACCCTGTTGTGGCATTTACAAACCCCACACTAAAGCAGAGACAGAAGAAGGGCTGGAGCAGTACTAGGCCAGGGAGTCCCCACCCCTCAGGCACTGCTGAGCATGCTCCTGGGAGAAGACCAGCAGCCCTATCTGGGGAAGGAGGAGGGTAGAAAGAGACCATTTCCTGGAGGAACACCAGTCAGCAGCAGCAACAGGAGAGGCAGCTTCTATTGAGGGGAACTGACTCTGAGTCTTCCCCACATTCCTAGATGCTCCCCAAGGGGGAGGGGGAACTGTGAGCAAGGGTTCAAGAAGGCTGCAGGCACTGGCCCTAAACTATGGGGGTTTGGAAGTAAAGTTGCTAAGTGACCATGCCCCAATCAGAGATGTAATGGTGGTAGGAAGTGGCTCAGGGGAAGGTAGCAGGTGGGCTGGCTGAACTTAGGGTTTCCCTACCCACCCTGGAGCTACCCAAGGAGGGAAGAGATAGGGGTTACTGCCATCAAAGAGGCCAGTGCTTCTAAAACCTCATCCAGAGGGCAGGGACACCTTGAACTAGCAGAAAGGCTAGAATTGGAGGGCCAGACCAACTGGCCAGCCGACCGCTCAAACCACCCCTCTACAGACTGACCGAAGGACTGGACTCAGCAGCCCAGACAACTGTGCCCGCTGGCCAACTAAACCATCCTGGGACAAACTGACAGAGAGACTACAGTCAGAGACCCAGACCACTAGGCTTGCTAGCCTGCTACAGACCCGATGAATATTTAATTAATTTATTTATACACAGTGCAACAGCTCCAGCAGGAGAGATTGAGATAGTTGCCCCCACGAATAGCCTGTTAGTTAGTTTCCCCACAAAGAAGTTAAAAAGGTCTGGGTTTCACCCAAAGCAGAATGGGAACACTTTTTGAAATCTCAAACTTTTGCAGATGGGAAGATGTTTCCCATCCAGTTGAGCCCCTTTGACTCAACTAATGGAGCTGTATTTGGTTATGAAAGGTCTTTAGGATATTTTAAATTTTGGACAGAGTCTGAAACTTTTCTACTTGGTTTCAATATCACGTTTACCCTTCAAGAGGGTTACAAACAGCACATAGACTCACAAAGGCTTGCTTGCTATTCTGTGTCTGTGATAAGGTCTTGTACATTGATTCCATTGTTCTCCAATGACTTCTGATGTTTCCAATGTTGCTACTAGGTTAATAGCTTTTTTGAACTAAAACTGTCCTGTATCAGAACAGTTCTCAATAGCAGCAAAAAAGGATCTTTAATTAAACTTTTATTGTTATTAAAAAAAAATTGAAATTCACTGACTTATGAGTTTTCAATAATGGATTTTTATAAATTACTACTTTATGAAAGGCTATGTGCCAGAGTCATTCAGACTGTAACTTGCATTCCAATTACTTTCCACTCAAACAAGTTATCCATATAAAAATAGCCTTTTTACAGTATAAGATGGATTACCTAAATGTTATATTCTTTTGCATGTAAACACACCAATAAGATCAGTAGCAACAACCCCTTCTTAGAGGGCTTATTCCTTCACCCACTCACTTCCCTGGTCCTTCTCGCATGGACAGAGAGCAACAATACCCAAAGTCCAAAGGTGCAAACAATTTGATGTTTATTGGGGTGAACGTCCAACAAGCATGATTCCAGTTTCCTTCCTCAGTGTCCCCCTTCCCACCTAGCCTGACACCACATAGCCTTGCCTGTGTCCCTGTTCCAATTCCCCCACCCCCATTCCCTGTTCCCATTTCACCCCCCCTTTACTTCCTGATTGACTGCAGACTATATAGTAAAACTTAAGTTTTGCTTAGCTATACCTTAACCAATCATTTTACTGAAATTTAACTAACCAATCCTAACATATTGTAACATGATTATTTAACCAATTATATCCCACCACCTTAATTAGTTTACACCCAACAAAATTAATTATACAGCAGATTAAAAACAATCACAGAACCAGACAGAGATTATACAGACAAACAATAGGGAAATGGGGACTACAGTGATAGAACAACAAAGAAATGAGGTTTCAGAGTAACAGCCGTGTTAGTCTGTATCCGCAAAAAGAAGAACAGGAGTACTTGTGGCACCTTAGAGACTAACAAATTTATTAGAGCATAAGCTTTCGTGGACTACAGCCCACTTCTTCGGATGCATATAGAATGGAACATATATTGAGGAGATATATATACACACACATACAGAGAGCATAAACAGGTGGGAGTTGTCTTACCAACTCTGAGAGGCCAATTAATTAAGAGAAAAAAAACTTTTGAAGTGATAATCAAGCTAGCCCAGTACAGACAGTTTGATAATAAGTGTGAGAATACTTACAAGGGGAGATAGAGTCAATGTTTGTAATGGCTCAGCCATTCCCAGTCCTTATTCAAACCGGAGTTGATTGTGTCTAGTTTGCATATCAATTCTAGCTCAGCAGTCTCTCTTTGGAGTCTGTTTTAGAAGTTTTTCTGTTGTAATATAGCCACCCGCAAGTCTGTCACTGAATGACCAGACAGGTTAAAGTGTTCTCCCACTGTTTTTTGAGTATTTTGATTCCTGATGTCAGATTTGTGTCCATTAATTCTTTTGCGTAGAGACTGTCCGGTTTGGCCAATGTACATGGCAGAGGGGCATTGCTGGCACATGCTACACTTACCTACATGCCTCCAGCTTCCATCCAGGACACACCACACGATCCATTGTCTACAGCCAAGCTCTAAGATATAACCGCATTTGCTCCAATCCCTCGGATAGAGACAAGCACCTACAAGATCTCTATCAAGCATTCTTAAAACTACAATACCCACCTGCTGAAGTGAAAAAACAGATTGACAGAGCCAGACGAGTACCCAGAAGTCACCTCCTACAAGACAGGCCCAACAAAGAAAATAACAGAACACCACTAGCTGTCACCTTCAGCCCCCAACTAAAACCTCTCCAGCGCATCATCAGAGATCTACAACCTATCCTGAAAGATGATCCTTTACTCTCACAGATCTTGGGAGACAGACCTGTCCTCGCTTACAGACAACCCCCCAACCTAAAGCAAATACTCACCAGCAACCACACATCACTGAACAAAACCACTGACCCAGGAACCTATCCTTGTAACAAAGCCCGATGCCAACTCTGTCCACATATCTATTCAAGTGACATCATCATAGGACCTAATCACATCAGCCATACCATCAGGGGCTCGTTCACCTGCACATCTACCAATGTGATATATGCCATCATGTGCCAGCAATGCCCCTCTGCCATGTACATTGGCCAAACCGGACAGTCTCTACGCAAAAGAATTAATGGACACAAATCTGACATCAGGAATCAAAATACTCAAAAACCAGTGGGAGAACACTTTAACCTGTTTGGTCATTCAGTGACAGACCTGCGGGTGGCTATATTACAACAGAAAAACTTCAAAAACAGACTCCAAAGAGAGACTGCTGAGCTAGAATTGATATGCAAACTAGACACAATCAACTCCGGTTTGAATAAGGACTGGGAATGGCTGAGCCATTACAAACATTGAATCTATCTCCCCTTGTAAGTATTCTCACACTTATTATCAAACTGTCTGTACTGGGCTAGCTTGATTATCACTTCAAAAGTTTTTTTTCTCTTAATTAATTGGCCTCTCAGAGTTGGTAAGACAACTCCCACCTGTTTATGCTCTCTGTATGTGTGTATATATATCTCCTCAATATATGTTCCATTCTATATGCATCCGAAGAAGTGGGCTGTAGTCCACGAAAGCTTATGCTCTAATAAATTTGTTAGTCTCTAAGGTGCCACAAGTACTCCTGTTCTTCTTTTTAAAGAAATGAGGATTTCACATCCCAGCTATTGACAAGTGAGTTTTTGCCAAACAGGATGCTATGAAACTAAGTTTCCTTTTACATCTTCTAGGCTCTTCCCTTTCTCTGGGGTCGATAGATCGGATCACCTGGCTAATAGCCCCAGATGGCCTTATTTCAATGTGACTAGTTTGGAATGTGAGGATGTGACCGTTCGCTTCCCAGCTTATGGCTGCCTCTGCTGCTTAGTCAAAGGCCTTAGCCTAAGAACAGGCCTCAGACTGTCACAGTGAGAGAAGGCCCTTACACCAGCAGACAGTGATTTTGATTCTTTTATACCTCTATAACTAGCTAAGTGACAAAAATTCTTAAAGTATAAGCCTTTGCAGACAGGCCTGAATATCTATGTCCTAACACTCCATCCCCTTTTTACCTTTTTCTTTTGGGATCCTGCAGCCTAGGTATTCCTGGAAAAGCATAGGACATAGGGCAACACATTTCCTGATAGGGCCAGGCCTTACAGTGGAAGGTGTTGATATTCCATTTGTCCCACTGCCCCTTCTGTAGTATTCTATTCTATTCCAATTAGTGTTCCAGACTTCCCATTAGAGTGGGCCCGAGAAGATTGGGTCTGGGTTGTCTAGCACACTGCGGGGTGGGGAGGACTTACTACATTACTTATAGGTTATCTCTATATGCAACATAACACAGGTACAGTTAACAATTCACAGCAACACAGAGTTCTGACCACTGCAGTATGGTCCAACATCCGAGCCACCACCAAAACACTGCTTCTCCTCCTTCGACAGGGTTAAGATTTTAATGGGTCCAGTTGCAACAAACTGTCCCTGGCGGTTTTGTGTGCTTTTGTTTATAGTATAAGTTCATTGAATGTCCACAGAGAAATGGGTTATTGTTTAAACCAACTTAACCACTTGGTATGGAATCAGGCAGTATGCCCAGGTTTATTTACAGCAATAAGATTTACAGATCCATTTGTGCATCAAAGTCCAGATAGCAGCATGCAGATGTGTGTAGTTTGGTTATGGGCTGGTGTAATTGTGCCCCCTAGTAATATGTACAGTCTCAGCAAAACACCTTATACACAGTACACCCAATTGTCTACCTCTTGCCATAGGCCATTGATCCTGCTACTCCATAGTCATAGGAGAGGGGCATATTTAAACATCTTCTTTGATTTACACCATTTTTACAACCCCCTCCATTGATTCCCAGCAAACTTCTCCCCTTCTCATAGGGCTTTTGGAGCCCACCTTAGTTGCCATTCCGTTTCCAGGTACCATGGTAGCTGTTACACAGGTGCTGGCCTCCTAGTTGAGCATTTTGCATTTCCATACACATCTCCCTCTCCCCCTCCCCCCCCAGGTCAGCCTTTTGAAGCCATCCCCCACCCACATCATGAGGTTTTTTGTTTATTGAAACACAACAATGCTAGCAACAAGACAAACATCACAGACAAACACAGATCCATGGTATTCTGGGTTATTCTTCTGCTGGCGCCAGCTTGCTTGTAGAGTGTCTGAAAAACAAAAGAAACAATTTCCATCCCCTGGTGGGGACAGATTATTGCTTAATAATAATACCACTTCCTTTTACAAATTTCCTTGCTAATTGCATAAAAACAGAAGAATTACCCTCAGGCTGTCCTTATTTTGTTCTATAGTTAGGCTACTGAATTACCCCACTCTGGTCATTTATGAAATTCATGAGGTGGTGTACCTCAGTTTCCCCTCTTGTACAACAGACCAGGTTTGCGAGTTTCTCTGATGTACCAAGGTTTAAGTTTATTCTCAGATAATAGCTGAGAGATAACTTTAGATTTCTGCTCTGTACACACACACACCCCTTAGGGTTAACCTGTCCCCCTTATTTTCAGGCTTGACTTGTTTTTTCACCTCCCTTTCCTGGAGGGCCATAATCTGAGTCTTCTAGTAGCTTGTTTGCTGACCAGATGTATTTATTATTTGCAGGTCCTTTGTGCTGCTACTTATGGACAATTCTCCTTCCTCCATCAGTTAGGAAATTTGCATCCACACAGAGGTTTTCTGGCTTGCTTTTGGCTCCAAAGCTATTAGCAGCTCAGAGACTGTCTTAAAAGGGAAACATTTTACTTTTACCAGAGTTCTGATTACTTTCCACTTTCATCTCCTGCTCCAAAACACACACACAGATCTGAAAAAGAAAGCACAACCTATTGTGGCTCTTTTTGGAGCCCTAATAGGATTTTAATTAAGTACCATGTTTAATTTGCATTTCTTTTACCCCTTCTCCAATATACACTGCACATGTCCTGGGAAAATGCATATTTCTTCCATAGTTTAACCTCTATAACATTATATTAGCCATATTAATTTTACACAAGGTGCAACTGCCTTCCCATGCCCACAGAGTTTTTATACACTCCCAAAGCGACAGTCCAATTCCCCAGAGCCACCCCAAGGCTCAGTGTTCCCATCATTGCTCCCCTTTTCCTTTTCCTGTGCACACACATAAAATTATCTGTTGCCTAACATTTCTTGCACTGTGATTACTCTTTTACCCAACTGTACCCCGATTACACTTCCATGTTGTACAACTAGAGACAGCCAGGGGCAGCCAAGTTAGGTTTCAATAGAAACCCCTTAGATTTCTTTAGTGATTTTGATTACATTACCCAGTAGTTAAATAATTTTGATTAGATTATTTTTTCACCTGCTGCCTGCAGCAGTCCCTTATAGACCATTTCTGTGGGAAAAGGGCCCCCATTTTCCCTTAGAAAGGCTGTAAAGGCTTCTGGGGACAGAGGCATAGTTGTGGTAGTAGCCACTCTACCTGACCCCCTGGTATAATTTAATTACCAAGCTTCCATTCAATGTGACTGCATGGAGTTGCACATACAGTTACATTTATATAACTGGGTTTTATTATCAAACCAAAAACTTCCTTCTTGTAGCACCACAACTGTTACCTGTACCATTTCCACGACTCCCAAATACAATTATTGCTACACAGCTGCCTTAACCTGTGTGGTTTTTACCTTGAGATTGTTTAAAAAGGCAGTAAAATATTTGTTTTTATGGTTGTCCATGGATTTTTTACTTCAAAAAATTTCAGTGGAATACAGCAGACCTTCATCATACTTTGTCCAACCTCCCCGCCGCAAACATAAGGCAGCTGCGGTCTCAGCAAGCTGATCTAATTTAACAAGGCAGTGTACTTAAAGGGGAAATGCACATCTCTCTCACACATACAGTGACAGTGTGTGTCTCTGTCTGCGATGCTATCTCCCCTTCCTGCATTCCTGCGGCCTTGTAGACTGAGAGGGTTAACCCTCAAGGGTTCAGTCAATTGCTAGTTCATCATTTAGCAGTAAAGCATTCCCTGAAAAATATCCCACCCTTTGACTCCTCCACCTCAACCAAACTTCACAATCATCATCACTGTGTACTAGTATTAAAAGTACTCCTGTTCTTCTTTTTGCGGATACAGACTAACACGGCTGCTACTCTGAAACCTAGTATTAAATTGTTTGTTTAAAACTTATACTGTGTGTGTGTGTGACAAAGTTCCTCCTCTACCTAGGTGGGTCCTGCGCTTATTGGCGGATTTGCTCACCTCACAGATTCACCATGTGGGTCAGGAAACAGCCCAGAGACCTTCCCCTCTGGTAGAAGCCACAGTCCAGGTCAAATCCTCCTATGTTTGATCAGGAGTTAGGAGGTTTGGGGGTAACCCGGGTCCGCCCTCTACTCCGGGTTCCAGCCCAGGGCCCTGTGGACTGCAGCTGTCTAGAGTGACTCCTGGTACAGCTGCGCGACAGCTACAACTCCCTGGGCTACTTCCCCCTGGCCTCCTCCCAACACCTTCTTTATCCTCACCACAGGACCTTTCTCCTGGTGTTTGATAATGCTTGCACTCCTCAGTCTTCCAGCGATATGTCTTCCTACTCTTAGCTCCTCTTACTCCCAGCTCCTCACATGCACGCCACAAACTGAAGTGAGGTCCTTTTTAAACTCAGGTGCCCTGATTAGCTAGCCTGTCCTAATTGATTCTAGCAGTTTCTTAATTGGCTCCAGGTGTCTTAATTATCCTGCCTATCTTAATTGGTTCTAGCAGGTTCCTGATTACTCTAGTGCAGCCCCTGCTCTGGTCACTCAGGGAACAGAAAACTACTCATCCAGTGACCAGTATATTTGCCCTCTACCAGACTCCTGTACCTCACTAGTCTGGGTCTGTCACAATATATAATATAGTCTTTTGCCTGGTGAAAAAAAATTTCCCTGGAACCTAACCCCCCCATTTACATTAATTCTTATGGGGAAATTGGATTCACTTAACATCGTTTCGCTTACAGTCGCATTTTTCAGGAACATAACTACAACGCTAAGTGAGCAGTTACTGTACACAGTCAGTAATTACAGTGGTTTTTCAGTAATTTCATGGTTGATGGTGGTGTGTAGACAATGACAATATAAGAAGTCCAAACAAATGTCTTCCCCTTGAATATTAAGTGTTATAAATTAGCAAGCACCTGTCCGTCAAGCATGATCCCTTTTCTAACTAACTGCAGTGCGCACTTGATCAATTTTCCTGCAGGAAAACCCTTTGGGGGCTAAAAGGGAAGAAATCTCCTTAGGGTACTCCTCAGATATTGCTCCAGAGTAGCTGAATTGGAGGCAGGCTTCATAAAAAGAGGGTTATGCAAAATAAGTGCAGGTCTTGCCCACGTGATCCAGAGGAGGCCATGGTTGTCCATGTAAAGGACTTGTGCTCATGCTCTGGAAGCCTGGTGCCTCCCTCACCCCACTGCCTCTGGCTGGGTCAGATTGCACTCCATCATGCATGAGGAGTAGCAGCAGAGAATGATCTTCCTTATGTACCTTCTGGGATGGTGCAACTCTGCACAGCCCTATACTCAAGAGAGGTGGCTTAGAAACCAGACTCTGGTTTGTATCTTCAGTCAGCCAGGTACAATTTTGCTCTGTAATCTGAGGACTCAGGGTTATGAACAGCATCCATTAACTCACTTATACGCCTGCACCTTTTTGAACCCATTGGTCCCTTTTTGGCTTATGTTATATTCTCATTTGGAAATTACACCAATCTATATTTTCCCTCGGTAATAGTAATCATTATTAGCAGTTATTCTGGATTCCTCTTGTCACTTCTCCTATTGGGTTGTCTCAACAACTGTTGTTTTTAATCCAATGTTTTTGTCAAGGAAATTTTACCTTGCTTGTGCTCACACCATTGATTGGTATTTGGAATTGGCCCAAACAATAACAGGTAGAACATATTATCCGCCATGTGCAGCTCAGATCACAGCAGTTACATTACAGAGCCATTCTTGTCTTAGGTGAACACTTTCTATTCTCCATATTTGTGTCCCTCTTAGCACATACTGTGCATTAACGGGGTAGACCCCTATCTTATTGACCAGCTGACTTATTGCAGCTGGAGCAGACCGTGCATTCCTTGTATTTTCTGTTCAACTTTTTCGGCTATATTTGAAGTTTCCTTTTTTGTTAATGTTGAAGGATTTAAAACCCATTAAGATGAGACTCATAAATGGATTGATAGGTTTTATTAGGACTTTATATTTCGCACAACTTTGCTTTTGAATAATGGCAGTCCTATCTTAGACTTCATTCATTTAAATCACACTGACACATGTAACACTCCAAGTAACATTCAGGCAGGTTGGAGTGTAGTTCTTCTTAGATTTCCATTTAAGTCAAAAGGCCTGTTAGCAGGTTATTTAAAAACAAAGTTTATTTCTGGCACATATTATGAGAAATTTGAAGGATCAGAGTCAGTGTACTTTAGTGGTATGGCAAAGAGTTTGATTCTACATCAGTGAAAAGGGATAAATTCCAGGCTTTATGGACTTTATTCAGTATTAACATTGTAAATTTGATAGATGTAGATCTATATGAATTATCTAATTACTTCATCCTCTTCATTTTTTCCCTCTTAACAAGAATTTTTTCATCCTTTTTATTAAATTGGGGTAGTTGATGTAGGATTAAAAACAGATTAGGTATTCTGCCACCTTTATGTTGATTAGTAATTTATTCCCCAAGCAGAAGCAGCCAAAACAGGAATCTTCAGACATTCAGAGAACGTTCTCCAGTTTTGATTGTACTTTCTCTGCCCCATGCTGATTGGTTGTTTGCACCAAACCTCTCTCTCCCTCTCCCTCACAGTCTCTTCACCTCAGCTTCATTACACACCGGCCCCTCTTCTCTTCTCTCCTCTCCTGCCATTCCTCTCAACCTCCTTCTCTTCATGTTTTCTCTTCCTTCCCTTTTTCTTTCCTTTTAGCTAATCCTCTCCTAACTAAACCCACAAAAACAAAGAAACAAACCACCAAAACAAAACATGGAAGTAACATGTTTGTTGCCATCACATTGTTCGCTTTCCTGGTGTGTTCCGCCCCTTCACCTGCCCTGTGTCTGTCTTGTCTATTCAGATTGTAAGCTCTTTGAGGCAGGAATGTCTGCTACTGTGTTTTATACAGTGCTTAGCACAATGGGGCCCCATTCTTGGTTGGTCCATAGGTACTACCATAATGAACTTGATTAATAAGTAGCCCCTCCACCACATTGGGCCAGAAACTCCATTGCTTGCACCTTGTGTAGTGACTTATGCCAGTGCAAAGTTTTATGCCAATTATTCACATTCTGATTTAATTGTGTTTTACATCTACTTTGTGCTTGTGTAAATGATAACACAGGTGCTGGGCAATAGAGAATCTGGCTCATTTATTAGGGCTAGCTGAAAACTGGGGATTCTTTTCCATGAAACATTTTAAATAAACTGACAAATGTTCATTTTGTTCAGAATTTTTCCTGAAATGTTCTGGTTTTTCAACTAAATGGTTGGAAACAAAATGTATTTTAGAATAAATTTGAAATTCAATAAATTCATTTCAATACAAAAAATAATGAAAACTTTCTGTTGTGGTGTTTGTTTGTCTGTTCCTTTTTCCTATCCTTCCCCTTCTCTTCCTCTTTTCCACTGGAAAAGGGGGGGGGGAAACAAAAACAAAAAACAAAAAAGGAGAAAGGTGAAAAAGAGAGAGACCAGAGGGATTCCAAAACCCAAGTAATTTTTTATTTGATTCAAAATTAAAAATTCTCATTTCAATTCAGTAGGATCAATTTGAAATGACATTTTTGTTTCAAACCGTTTAATAAAAATATCAGATTTTTTTGAGAATTTTCATATTCTCCAAAAAGCAATTTTTCATCAAATTATTTTTTCTGAATAAACTTAGCCACCCCTACTGCTCATATATACTCAACCAGGCTATGACAATCAAAGATTTGCTTTCCAAATACTTACTATTTTCCTGACATCCAATGAATATTCCTCCATGCCTTGTAATACAACAATCTTACTAAATATGACAGAAGCACCCATAACTTTCAGACTCAGATTTTTAAGAATTCTGTTTTGGACCAACCAATAACTAGTTTTCAAGGCTGATGGATCCTGGAAAGTTCTGTTTATTTACTAGTAAATCTAATGCTCTTAAGAAGGACTGTGGCAGAGAAATATGGCTCTTCTCACTGATGCAATCATGATATGTAAGTAAATGGACATCTCTACTCTAAGAGGACAAATAATTAATCTAATAACCATTATAAATACATATGGAGCAGTGCACAAGCCAAACATGACCTTCCACTGATACAGTACTCTTTTCTTCAGGACAACTTTAGGAATTCCCTTTAGTTTCAGTGCCTAGGCTTTCTGAAGAAGCTTTTGCTAAGGTTACCATGAGGCACACCTTAGAGATTCCAGTAGGCTCTTTGGGAAAAGGACACAACTGGACTCTTGGAGCTAAACCCTGGTCCCACAGAAGGCAATAGGAGTTTTGCAATTGACTTCAGTGATTTGGTAACAAGTCTCTCTTCTCTCCGAGAACCTAGGATGTATAGAATGGCCTCCCTCAGTGCTTCAGTATGAAATAGGGGGTTTGTTTACTAATGTAGTTTGGTTTTGTTGACTTATCTTGGTTTTCATTAGAAATGGCCCTGACATGTAGCATAGTCAGGCCCCTAGCCTAGAGCTTGTATCTAAATCCCTGCCACAGTGAAGCTGTAATAATTGCAATTTGTTAGTACCTTGCTGAAAGAGGAAAATTAAGGGTCTCAATTAGTTGTTTGATGTATTTTTACTGCCTATTTGCATTTAACAGTATGATTTTTGTAGGTGAAAATAATTGTAGGCACAACCTACATCATTTAAATGTCAGATACAATCATAACTGAATATGTAAATGATTACATGTTGCCTGTACATAACTGCGGATGCAAAATTGCACCTGCAGTTGTTTTGCGGTTGCAAATTGCGGGCTCAAAAGTGAGATTAGGCTTTGAGAATGTGATCCTTTGAAGCTTCCTCCTGAGCAACTTTGTTTTCCCCTCCGCTCCGCCCCTGATGCTGCCTTCTGCTTAATGATTTCCAAATTCACATTGTTGTGCTCAGGGAATATATTGTTGTTGGATAACCAAGATTTGCTTTACTTTAGTGGACTACACTTTATCATTCTAGTCTATTGGTAATAGGATTCTTAGTATAAAATGGCAGGTCACTCTAGTGCCTCTCCAAAATGCGTAACCCACCAAAATTAATACAGTTAAGGGGGAAAACTTTTTTCAGTGCACAAGCTTGGGACAGTAATTTATAATGGTCTCTCTCTAATCCAAGTAGTTTACTTTTGAAAAGGAAGTCTAGTGCACGAGGTGATTGATTAAAAACGTGAATACATATAAAGAGGTATTCAGAACTCTTACATCAAGAATTTTAACATTTCATCCTATATTAAAATAAACACACCTATTCAGCTAAACCATGTACTTTACAGTACGTGAAGGAAAAGAGTCTTCTGCAGAATCCTGTTTCTTGGTCCAGTGGTGGCAGCTGGTAAAAGTAAATGTGTGGTTTAATCGAGAAAAGATTGAGTCAATGGGAGGCTTTTTTTAAAATATCCAGTGAGCCTAAAGCTATGGAATTAAAAAAAAATATCAAGAGGACTACATGTTTTGGATTCTCTTGATATAATTGAAATCTGTGGTTAGAATAATTGCTATGGACATAATGATATGTCTTCTTTCTGTATGTCCTTGGCAAACAGAAACAGAAACCAAAGCTTCTAGAATAAAAATAATCATTCAATTTTATGCCAGAAAATGTAACATTTTTCTGTTTTCTAAGTGGTTGAAATTGATCATATTTACTTTACACGACACTAGTAAACAAAAAGTATTTTGGTTTCAGGAAATTACTTTTATTGTATTACACAATGTGGGAACAATTTTCCTATGTTGTCACCTAAATATGAGCCACATTTGGGCATTTAAATAGTACTTAGGTGCATTCTTTGGGAGGGACGGGGGGAAAACGTCTGTTTTCTATTGAAGTAACCTGAATTAATATTTGGATGTTCTCTGAAGATATCTGGGAAACTGAGGCAAGGAAATTAAGGCCTAAATCTCAAGTTGGGCACCCAAAATTGAGACACTCAAATTTTATTGGACACTTACGAAAAACTTTGGCTTAAGTGATACACTCAAGGTCAGTAACAGAGCCAGTTACAGAACTCAGAAGTGAAATCCTGGTTCCACTGGCAAAACTCCCATTGACTTCACCAGGCATAGGGTTTCATCCCAAGTGTTACTGGCTCCCATTCTTGTCCTCAGACCATGCAACATGGAAACGTATCACAAATTTAGTGCTGATATTTGATGTACTTACTGGTAAGAGGATTAAAGGAAAGAGTTTCTATGAAAAGCCAAGGAGTTTTGTCAAAATCAAATTTATTCTATTTTTGCAAGAAATTTTTCCATTGGAATGATTTTTCAGCAGAAAATATAGTTTCTACAAAATCAATTTTTTTTCCATGGGAAATGTCAATTTTTCACTAATTTGATTTTCTGTTGGGAAAACCAAAACAAAGTGTTTCATTTGGAGTCAGTTCAACATTAAACTGTGTTTCCCCATTGTGGTGCATTGTCTTATGGAGCTGTCATTTGAGTGACTGATGTCCCCATTCTCTCCTATGAGCTGGGCTCCCTGACTGGACTATATCACCCATGATAAACAGAATGTTCCCTGTGACTAAGTGGTGTCATGCATCCTAGGAGTCATGTGGCTGTGGTTACATTATGGGAGATGGAGCCTGGTCCATGGGGGAGAATGAGGGCATTAGTCACCCCATCTACAACTCTCTTGAGGCAATAAACCATGGGTGGCCAACCTGAGCCTGAGAAGGAGCCAGAATTTACCAATGTACATTGCCAAAGAGCCACAGTAATATGTCAGCAGCTCCTCAGCAGCTTCACCCTCTGCTCCCAGCACCTTCCACCCACTGGCAGCCCCGCCAATCAGCACCTTCTCCTCCCTCCCTGCACCTCCTGATCAGCTGTTTCATAACTGTTTCATGACTGTTTCATGCAGGAGGCTCTGACGGGGAGGAGCGAGGGCACGGCAGGCTCAGGGGAGGGAGCAGGAAGGGGTGGAGTGGGGGCAGGGCCTGTGGTAGAGGCAGGGGTTGAGCAGTGAGCATCCCCCAGCACATTGGAAAGTTGGCACCTGTAGCTCCAGCCCCGGAGTCGGTGCCTATACAAGGAGCTGCATATTAACTTCTGAAGAGCTGCAATAGGCTCCGGAACCACAGGTTGGCCACCCCTGCAATAAACCATCATAAGGTGCATTTATAATGTTGAACTGACTTGAAATGAAACAATTCTGATCAGTTTAACAAATTGAAATGAAACTTTTCCATTCAGGCATATTAGAATGTTCTGTTTTGACTGAAAATGCTGAAACAAACAGTTCACCATTCCCAAACAGAAATTTCTCTGAACTTTTTGTTCTATGAACAAAACTGATATTTCAATTTGTCATTCTAATTCAGGATGACAAAAATGTTGAAATATCAGAATTTCCAGTTTTTGCTCAACTAATTTTGATATTTCAAAATGTCAAAAAAAAATTCAAAATGTCAGAAAAACCCAACTTTTCATTTCAATACAAAAATTGAATTTTTTGAGATTTACAAATTGATAGATTTCTGAACACTTCATTCTGCAAACATTTCTGATATTTCAATATTTCATCCTGTTTTGGGACAAAAACAAAGTGTTAAAATGCCAATTTCCTTTAGGATAGAAATTACATTTTCTGAACACCGCTAGTTCACAAATATGGTCAAACTGAAATTTATTTTCAAATTCAAACAAATATTAACAGAACTATTTTTTTCCACTTTTCACTTGGCTCTGGTTATCAGTTTTTGCACATACAAAAGTCTTCAGATCTTCCTCAATCCAAACAGACTGTAGATAATTAAGAAAATAATTAAGAGAATGATTAAAACAGTCATTAGAAACAGCAGGTAAATTTGTCTTAAAACAGTCATTAAGCTTGAAGAATTGAAATGTCTTCATTCAGTTTAAATGCAAAGCTCTGAAATGCAATGATAGAAAAATGTAGCATTAGTGAAATAAAAGATCACCCTTGAAATTGCTGTTATCTTTCTCTCCAAATACCTATCGTTTTCCTAATTACCATGTTCTTCCCATCTTCCTAATCAAATGTATATGTATTGGTGGCATATTCTAATCTCAAACTTCTTTTAGGTACCCAGTCTTATTCTCTGCTTGCCTCAAGGTACAGCTGCTTTTAATGTTCTGTCAACAAAAGCTTGTGTTTTATACCCAGTTTAAACATTATCTCTCTTTGCTAATGCATTTTTTATAAAAAGAGCAATATGGACTAAGATTCCATCTAATATAACACGTTATGCCCTTAATCTAATTTTTAAGTACTTGTCATGTTTCTCCTGTATATATTTGTTCACCTTCAAGACTCCATTATGGCAGCTGAATACATAACTGCATATAGCTGGCTATTCATCTTCTGTGCTTGTGTATGCAAATACAGTAGCAGTTTAACAAACTGTGATGTCTGCGCAAATTTACTTAGATACTGCCAGAACAACCTTGTGGCTTGTAATCATCATATCTCTGTCTGTTCAAAAAGCCTTAGAATTTACAAAATAACCAAATGGAAAAAGCATACTGGAGAGCCCTTGAAAACTCAATAACAATACTGCCAAATGAGTAAAAGGTACATGTTGAATCCACAAGGAAAAATTAATATTTAGCTATTCTAGTTCTCTGAGTTACATATGAAATGGAAGCAGAATGTAAAAAAATTACCAGATGTTTAAGGCACAAGAGAGACTTGAATCAAAATCTAGCTCCTTGGCTGAGTGTTTCATTGTGAAGCATTGTCTCTAGGCAAACCTTTTAAAGTATATTGTAATGTGGTAACCCTATCTTTTATGGAAGAAAACTCTGGCTAGGTTACAGCATATGAAACTGGTGCTAGAAAGAGCTGCAAGACTCTGTTCCCTTTGTATTCCTTGTAATTTTAAAAAACTAATGCAATTTTAAAATTTCCAGTTTGGAAGAAACAGAGAGGTGGTGTACCTGTATCACAGTAGTGAGATACAGAGCCATACTGAACTCCACGTAGACACAGGGGAACCCATTGCAGGATCAGGCCCAAGTTCTACTGTTCTCTACTGTGTGCAATCAGATCTGCTCAACTGTGTGTCATAAACTCTGTGCTTCTAACAGCCGATAGGGTCATTTGGCTCAAATGGTGGTGGTGGGGAAACAAATTGTGTTCTTAAAGCAGAAGGTCTCCATTCTATCGCTGAAGACCTGTGAAGTTCAAAGCGGCGCTGGTGTGCAGCAGAGTGTTCTGGTGCATAGTCCTAGGTAGTAACTGATTTATTAGAGTTCTGTATCATGTGAAATGGATGATGCATGCAAAGTAGAAACAGTTTCATCCAAATGCCTTGGATTTCTAGAACTTTATACGGGGAATTAATAGAGCAACTAATGTTCCCCTGCTTCAAATGCCATGTGGTTTTTGCTTTTGCTTCATAAAGACTCAGTCATGGTTTTGATTTTTTTCAGCTGTATGAACTTGGATCATATTTTGGTCTCAGTTACACCTGTGCAACTGAATGAAGTCAGTGGGATCACCTAGGAAAAATTAGGAAAAGTCTAGCTCAGAATAGCAACATCTAGATACCAACATCTACTGAGTTGCCTAAACAATTTCAAATCAAATTCCTATGCATTCTTTTCAGCAATGCTAAAGTTGTATATATCTGCATCTATACCACTTAAGCTGAGGTATATGTTTTATTTTATGGAGTGTAAAATTCTTCAAATAGCACTTATTAATATAATTGGGCTAATGATATTTTTACATAATAAATATATCTCAGCCACATTGAGCACACAATAGGTAAGTCAGCACTCTACAAAATCCACCCTGTTTTCATATCATCACCTCAGCCACATGTAAGTTACAATTGAACAAATGATGCTGCAAATGAGAATATTTTAAATTAAATTTCTAAGTAAACCTACAAATCAGTGAGTGGAAATTTTGTGTTCCTATCCGATGTGGCATGCATCAAATATGTAATGATCTGTGTGAAAATAATGGTTTGCTTATTTTTATTCAGCTCGAATCACTGCACCACTCATGAATAATGCAAGTGGGGTGAATGCATGTAAAGGACTCTATTTTACCACATCATTATGAATATAATTCTGTATAGTCTATGCAAAAGGATAAGTAATAGACATTTCCATGAAAATTATCCAGTTTGTCTGCAGTGTGGCTGTAAAAAGTCAATAGACTGTGATGTGAATGTTATTTTCCTAATGGTCTACTTTTTTTGAGGGGTGGGAGACCAGGAAATGTGTATATCTTACTTTCCAATATATATCTTTTTACCACATTAGGAACTTTCTGCTGTGTTACATCCTTTCAGCTATACCAATGTCATCGGGGAGGCGGTATGGCTGGACTGGGCATCCGGTT
Organism: Trachemys scripta elegans; assembly: GCF_013100865.1. Classification (NCBI taxonomy): domain Eukaryota; kingdom Metazoa; phylum Chordata; order Testudines; family Emydidae; genus Trachemys; species Trachemys scripta. Next base: position 114,293,195 of record NC_048302.1, read on the forward strand.
CCGTACTCAACTCTATGGCTAATTTATATTAACTCCGAGTATTATTTTATCTATTTTTTAGTATTGAAATGGACCCATTACCATATTATCTGAGCACCTCACAACCAGAGCTGTGCCAATAACTATTGTTTTTTTATTTATTTTTTGGTTTGTTGGCAGTTACAAAATACAAAATTTCATTTTGGGTCAGCCCCAAACCAAAACGTTTTGGAACTGTCTGCAAACTGAAAAGTCAATAAAAATAGGTTTGGGTTGAATGAAGTATTTTGTTTGATCCAAAACAGAATGTTTTATTTTGATATTAGACATCTTTAACAGTATTTTAAATTTATTTAGGAAGTATTGGCAGGTTTATAAATTTGTTTTTTAATCAAAGGAAAGGAAATTTGGAAGTGAAGGGAGAACTCTTCCTACCCCCTTCTATCCAGTAGCCCAGTGGTTAGGACATTTATCTGATATGTGGAAGACCCATATTCAAATTCCTCACTCTGGCATAGGGACTTAAACGCAGGTCCTCCATGGGAGTGCCCAGACCACTGTTATTGGTTATTCTGCAATGGGTCTCTCACCCTATAGACTGGTTGTGAGAGTACTGGCCTGAGAAATGGGAGACCTGGGATCAGGAACGGTTTCAACATTTCTGATTCCCTCCTCCCCCTTTTTTAAACTGAAACAATTAGCTGAAATTGACAGGAATTTACAAAATGTTTTGATTGATCTAAATATGTACCTCAGTTCCAGGTGGCACCCCGGGGGGGGCTTGATTTCAAGTTTTCTGAATTTGTTTGGGTGGAAGAGGGATGGGGGAGGGGAATCCAAACTAATTTCTAGACTCTGTAAAATGCCCAAGTAAAATCTATATTCTAAGGGCCAGACTCAGAGCTGATGAGCAAGTTAGATCTCCTATAGGCTTGCTTAAATTCTCTTAGAATTACTTCTCTAAAACGGCATTCATTTACATAAGTGTAAGGGAATCTGATTTGGGGAAATCGACATGCCAACGAGTCAGAAAAAGATTTAAGTTAAAGAGTCTGTATGAAGGTTTACTATAATTTACACATTCTTACAGAATTCTTTTAGTTGCGTTTCGTGCTACAGTCCTCTCTTCTGGACACTTAGCACATGAGTCACTCCCTGCTTTCCACTCATAACCTCTGCTCTAGCACATCTGCTCCCACTCTCAAATGTAGTCTTAGAGTTTAAGGTTGGAAAAGACCACCAGATCATCCACTCTGACCTCCTGCATATCACAGGCCACCAATGGGACCCAGCACCTGACCGCTAAACTCAACAACCAAAATTAGACCAAAGTATTACAACCCACAGGAGACTAGACTATTATGTGCCACAGGCAGAGAATAGGAGGGACTGAGATGCCACCAGTGGCCCAGGCCTCCACAGCGGCAGGGAAATGATTAAGTGAGATATACCCCGATAATCCTGGCAAGTGAACCACACACTCATGCTGCAGAGGAAGGTGAGAAACCACTGAGGTCACTGCCAATCTGAGCTGGGGGGAAATTCCTTCCGAACATCACATATAGTGATCAGTTAGACCCTGAACATGTGAGCAAAAACCAGCCAGCCAAGCAGCTGAGAGAGAAAGAGAGAATGCTCGTTGCTACCTCAGAGCCCCGGTCCTCTCTAATGTCCCATCTCCAGCCATGACCATCCTTGATACTTCAGAGGAAGAAAATAAAATAAAATAAACAATACACTGGGGGAAAGAATCCCTTCCTGACATCTAATCCTTAATCATTGTGCTGGATCTAATGTAGGGCCTGATCCTGGAATTCTTAGTCAAAACTCCCACTCATGCTGGTTGGAAATTTGAATGAGTAACAAATGCAAGATCAGGCTCTCAGACTGCAGTCTCCATGAGATACTTTATTTTCCTACATGTTTGTAAAGCACCATTAACCTCTATTATGCTACACATGATAACCCACTTGCAAATGGTGCTTGCTTAAAAACTAGTAAAGATAAAATGCATCAACTTCCCCCAAAGTTGGGAAGGAAATGTTTTCTTCCCAAGTGAAGGATACCAAGAAAACTATTTTTAAAAGAGCAATAGTCATATTACTGCTGGTAAAGAACAAGTTCTCAAGCCAGCCATACCATTGTCTCACATGGGTTCTGTGCTAGTGTAACACCGACAGTTCTCGGTCATCAGCAGGCAGGATTGAACCTGGGACCTCTAGAGCTTAGTGCATGAGCCTCTATAGCTGTTAGCTAAGACTGTAGAGCAGACTCATTTTATCTCTTCCTCTAAGTGGTCTTGATGCCACTAGATGGGACAGAACAACCAGGGTTGGCTCCAGCTTTTCTGCCGCCCCAAGCGGCAAAAAAAAAAAAAAAAGACGAGCGGCAGCACTTTGGCGGCAGCTCAATGACGCCGTTTCTTCGGCGGCAATTCGGCGGCGGGTCCTTCACTCCTTCTCCTCCGCTTCAGCAACAGCTCAAAGAGGAAGAGAAGGAATGAGGGACCCGCTGCCGAAGACCCGGACGTGCCGCTCCGATACCGGACGGAATGCCGCCCCTTTTTATGGGCCGCCCCAAGCACCGGCTTCCTTAGCTGGTGCCTGGAGCCGGCCCTGAGAACACCACACCCAGAACGTGTGTGGGTTACACTAGCAAAACATCATTAGATACAATGCCAGTCTCTGCAAGAGTGCTAGATGTGTAATACTTTAAGGGATGAGAACTGTGTAGTTGTGATACCCTCATTGCACAGACACTGTCTGATCTTGATGATATTTTAAGCACAGGAGCTACTGGAGGTCATGGTCAGCCATGGCTCATCTCAGCATCAGCTGTGGCACTGCAGTCTTGAATGTTCACAACAGGGAAAAACACACTAAAAGAACATACAAATTGTGTGATTAAATAAGAAAAGGCGAGTACAAGAAAAGGCAAGTCAGAAGGAAGGATGAAAATCAATACCTGAGGACAATAGACTAGTATAACACTAAGGTAGTACTCAATTTAGTTTGCAATACTCTGTTAGTCACATCTGTATTGCTAAGCTGACTTCTATATTTAATGTATGCAGTGTTGTTGTAGCCAGGATATTAGAGAGAAAAGGTGTATGGGCTAATAACTTTTATTGGACCAAGTTCTATTAGTGAGAGAGACAACCTTTAGAGTATATATAGCGCTCTTCATGTGTTAACTACTTATGCTAAACAATCTGTTCCATCTTGTATTTAGCTGTGACACTCTGAGTAAGTTTCCCAGACCTGAAGAACAGCTCCGTGTAAGCTGCAAAGCTTGTCTCTCTTACCAACAGAAGTTGGTCCAATAAAAAGATATTACCCCCCACACCTTTCTCTGCTATATTTAATGTTTTTCTGTTCATCTTGACCTCTGATAGGTCTACTGTTTAAAATATCATAGTCCTAAAATTGAATATTGCTCTTTTGACTGACCTCTCATCTGAAAAAATGTCCCTTTACCCTTCTCTAGCATCATGCTGAGAGCACTGGGTCAGCACTGACTTAGAGGAAAGAATGCCACCTACTGAATCAGCAGCACTGCTTCTTGCAGAAGAGATGCTGGAGCGTCTATCTAAGCATTGACCCAGACCCCACAACTCTGTTTGTAATCTAAGGTGTGAGGGAGCTTTGCCACTGACTTCAATAGGACCAGGATTCAACCTGTGTTTTTGTTATCTATGAAGATCACAGTTCAGGTTGGCATGGCTATAGGAAGCCAGGATTCCTTTTCACCTGCCTGACAACTACCAATTGGGTTGTGTCCCTTTTCATTGTCTGGCAGATCCACCTTACCCGTCTTAACTTCAGTACCTAGAAGTAGACACTCACTTTAAAATTTAAAGTAAGGGACTTGTTTTATAGCAACCCACGCAAAGACAACATTGTTTTCTCTTAATGTTAGGTTGAAAAGTGGAACCTTCCACTTAAGCTTCATGCTGAGAGTGAAAGTTGTGAACATTAAATCAATTATTGTGGCTGTATTTTTAATCACTCGTATGTGGTTTATTAATAATCTGAGTTAAACCAAAAGGGACAAATGCCTTATTTAATCATTTTCTTCTTGAAGAAGTCCAATTTACATTTAAATCCCCTATAATAAATACATTATCCTAGTCATTAAGAGTAATGATAACCATTAAGAACAACATTTAGAGAAATAGGGTCGAAGAGAACATTAATAAACTTCCTTCCCCTAGCTAAAAATGAATGTTTAATCTAGGTTCTTACAAAAATAAAATATAATATATGGAGAGATACCTATCTCATGGAACTGGAAGGGACCTTGAAAGGTCATCAAGTCCAGTCCCCTGCCTTCACTAGCAGGACCAATTTTTGCCCCCTGATCCCTAAAAGGCCCCCTCAAGGATTGGAACTCACAACCCTGGGTTTAGCAGGCCAATGCTCAAATCACTGAGCTGTCCCTCCCCCTTATTGAAATGTATCATTTCAAAATCAATCCGGTGCAGTATAACAATATAATATATCCCTGTTGTAACTTGTGTGGAATTAATTTCAAATTGCTGGAGACGAATCTACATCAAATGCTATCCAGCTGTAATTGGGAACCAGCCTTAGTGGCCCAGACTCTGATCCAAGCTCTGCCTGTTGCATGTCTGCAGTATGTCAGTTGAAGCCAATGAACCTGATTCTTCTCTCACTTATTTTCTCCTGAATTATATTGAGAGGAAATCCAGCCTAACAAGTCTTACGCTGGTCTAGCCAAAATCAGTCTATGGCCTAGCTAAAGAGCCCAATCGTATCCTTTCTGAGACCAAACTCCTATTCACATAAACAGGACTTTTACCTACCTAAGGAGTGCAGGCAGGAGGCCATGCTCAATTAAATGACATTTTCTTTAAACAGAGGTGTCTGGTTTAAAACCAAATCAATACAATGTATAAGAAATATCAAAAGGGGTGTAGTATGTGAGTTACAGAGTTAAGCTTGTTTGCAAAGGAGAAAAGCTGCCAAATAGTGGGGTAAAAATCACTCTCTACCATTTAATCAAGAGCGGAGGGGAGCCCCTCTCTTTTAACCTTTACATGCTACAAGGGATGTACATCTCTGATCAGCTTTGAGATCCTGGTCACCGATCCTGCAAGTCACTCCTTTGGGCTGACTTCAGTGGGTGCAGCTGTGCAGCGTGACTAGCTGGAAGAGGGCATAAAACAGCAGAAACCTCGGTGGATTGGGGCTTCACTAGTTCTGGATCATTGAAAGAACAGATCACCGGGACACCAGCTTTGATCAATAATAATCCTGGAATGCCCAGGGCCAAGGGAGGGGAGCACAGTTTTTTCAGCAGCAAGCCCTCATTTGGAGCAAAATATTATTAGACTCATCTGTTTGATAAGCTTTCCACCAACAGTAGTGTAGGCCCACTCTTCAGTGTGTGTTATGCATACTCACTGTACCTGATCCATGTAGATGATATGACTCTGCTACTGCACCCCTTTAACCCACTGCTTTGTTTAGCTCACACTCTAGTATCCTGCTTCTTGGGTTCAATTCCTGATGATTATCAAGCAGATATTTGTTATAGCAGCACTAACAAATGGACCAACAATGCTTCCTTGAAGATGCTGCAAGTTAGCAAAAATTATCTAATATTTAAATATATTATAAATATCATTAATTGAGTTAACAAAACACACTACAAGCATTGTTACAGGGTGACACTGAGACGTCAGCCCTTCCCATTGACTTGCTATACATAGGGACTTAGAACTGCAAGGGAGCTCCTGGGTCATCAAGACCAGTCTCCTGCTATCACAGGCAGCCCCATTGTATAATTGCAACCATGTCATATAACTGGCATCAACCTTAAGAGGCTCTACTCTCCCATTCGACCTGGGCTGGTAGATATTTTTAACAGGTATGTATAAAGTATGACTAGGAAGTTTTGTTTATTTGTGAGTAGTTTTTTTGGCCGGAAGTGGTACATTTTCAGAGCAACTTTGCAAAGGTGCTATACATAATTTTGCAGATGCCCAGTTAACACAGTGGTAGGCACATTAGAAATGGACAGCCAAAGCTAGAACAACACACAAGTTGCCAGTTCTTGGGGTTTTTTTTAAATAAGTTTCAATAAATTTTGCCATTTTCAGTTCATGTGGTTTTGTAGCCTTTGGGTTTCACTTTAAAGTGTGATTCTGTTCTGCCAAGTGATTGTAAAAACTGAATCACACATTCCCATAGTTGTGTCTCAATATCAAATTTGCTCAGACTACCAGTATAATGATGGATTTTTGCCTTTCCTACCAGCCCGACCACCTAACCTGGGCTTAGAATGTAGTGTGACCTTCAATCTAGCTCATGGAACACTACCACTAAGAAAGGTTCTGGAAATCCAAAATCTGCTCTCTCACACCGTTATGCAAACGTCTCTAGGGCAGATACTACTTTAATTTATATTAGTGTGACTCTGAAGTAAATCCATTCTATGCTAAGATAAAAATCTTCTGAAGTAGGCTTTGTATTACATCTAAGAAAATTGTGTGTTTCTTCTTAAATTACATTTTGCACTGGGATAACAAACCACATAGGGAAGGACTGATGCGGATCCTTTCACACCATCCAAACTCCCTTTCACTTCAATGGATTTTCTGCCTGAACAAATTGATGAGGCCCTGAGAGTGGTTACTACTACCATTGCTGTTGCATATCTGTAACAGGATGGCAGTTTGCCTATTAGGAGATCATGATACTGCTGAAAACTGTTCAATTAACTGATTTGCTGACTCACTGGTGCAGCTGGCTCATTATCCCATGTGGTTACAAGAGAGGTTGGGAGTAGCCTGAGCTGGGACCTGAGGGAAGGAGTGAAGAAAGTGTAAGTGCAGATACACTTTAGTATGGAATTTTTAGTTTACTAGTTATTAGTATTTTGAGAATGACCTTTTCAATAATAAATCAGACCTGAAGAGAAGTAACTTGCTTTCACTGAGAATGTGTCTACACTGTAGTTAGACACCTGTGGCTAGCCCTTGTCAGCTGTCTTGGGCTCAGGGCTGTTTAATTGTGGTGTAGACATTCAGGCTTGGAATGCTGCCCAGATTCTAGGACCCTACAAGGTGGGAGGGTCCTCTGTAGCCTGAGCCTAAATTTCTATGGTGCAATTAAACAGCCCTGTAGCCTGAGCCAGCTGGCATGGGCCAGCCCCAGGTGTCTAATTGCAGTGTAGACATACCCGGAGTGTCTAGGTTTGTGGCAGAGGGGAGGATCCCATACATAATCACAATAACACATATTTTTTTTAACCAGACTTTTTGCACTTTCTGTAGCTTCTCTTGTCTGAAGATCTTTGATCTTTGATGTGAAATGCCTCTATGAGGTTGGCATTGATTCTGGAGCCCCGCAAAATGCATTTTGCAGTGCGGATGAAATGATGAAAATTCCAAACCATCTCTGCTGTGCTGGGGAACTGTAGACAGTTATTGGTCTACAGCCAGTGACCTCAAAAGTGAATAAGACTGACTCAGGAGAGGAGTGGAATCAGGCAACCCAAAATTCACTCATGGGCCAGAATTGACACCTATCTCTCTGGGTGGGGGATGGGGAAAGCAACAGTTGTGGTCATCCACTTCTCACTAGGATATATTTCCCCCCTCTCCCTTCCATTGGCCCAGTATTGCCAATCCTAGATGTTCAAAAACCACGAATTAGCACCTCCCCGCCCCCCAAAAAAATATTGTGAGATTTTTTTAAAAAAATTAAGTAAAATAAAATTAACCCACTGGTTTCTGAGTATTTAGGTTACATTCAGTTCATACTTTCAGGCTTTTCTCTGCAACAACTATTTTTAAAGAGGGAAGGTCATCTCTGTGTAAGCTCAAAAGCTTCTCTCTCTTACCCTAACAGAAGCTGTTCCAATAAAAGATATCACCTCACTCACTTTGTCTCTCTAGTATCCTGGGATCAAACTGGCTACAACAACACTGCATACAATGCTTCTCCCACTCCCATCAAACATATTTTCATTTCCAGGACCTGGGATTTTAAGAAAAACATTAAATATCATGAGAGTTGTGATCAAGTCACAAGAGAAGGCAACATTGCATTATTTTTAATTTTTAAATAACTCTTTCTGATCCTGAGTCTGCATTTTACAAACTATTATTCCTCTCTTTTCTATTTGCTTTTACAGTTAATTTTGATCACTTTCAAATACTGCGAGCTATTGGGAAAGGGAGTTTTGGAAAGGTAAGAATCAATGTTTAGTTGTTGTTGTTTTTGGTGATAAAATCTAGCAGCAGATTTCTTCATACTAATATGATGTGCTCATTCACTCTGGTTAGGCTATCTGAGAGAGTTGCATTTTTGAAGCATTTTGATCACAATCAAATTAAGTGCAACTTTGGTTGTACATTAAATTAAGTTACTCTGACTACAGTACATTTGCTTCAGTTAATTGTGTAAATATGATTATAAGTAAATATCTTCCATAGAGTTTAGCAGGACTAAGAAATCAACTTCAAAAAAACCAAATGAAAGAAGTATAGCAGACATCTCAGTTAGGCTGTCTAGAAAAGAATGATCTTGTTCTGATCCTGATTTATCTATTTTAATATGACTAAAATATTTCCGTTACAAAGATACTTTTTACATTGATTTAAATACATGTGAAGTTCTACAAGCTGAAATGTAATTATGATGGAAAATGGTTCTTCAATTCAATGAGCATGTGCTAGAATGGGGAAAACCAATGACTTGTTTACAAATGAGTATATAATAAAGAATCATGTAATAACCAAGATCTTAAATTTTCATATGGATAAATACAAGGCTGTGCAGTCAGATGGAGTCATGTTAAGAAAATGTTAGAGAGAGACCATTGCTTGAAATGGTAAATTTGAAGCTTGCATATAACTTGGACACCAGATCAAATAATGATAATGAGTTAGACCTTGATTCAGGCGATATTTAGATTAAGCATATGCTCACTGTGTACTTTGGAGCTACTCCCACACTTATGATTAAGTCCATATATGAAATTTTTCAGGATCGCGGGTCTTACATAGGTAACAGTGTGCTTCATCCAGCAGAAGCCCAAATCACTTTGCAAGCGGACTTTCAAACTTTTGGCTGTAAATCTTCATTTAGTCCAATGAATTTCATGAGACGTTTTGCCTGAGTAAGACTGCAGGAATGAGTGTCATGCAAAACTGTATTCAAGTATCCTCTCCCATATCACTGAGGTTCAGCCACCTCTGGGGTGGAACACAGTAACTGTTTACTATCACACAGTACTACTAGAATGTCACATCAAACTGAAACTACAGAGATCCTTATTGACTCCATTGTCAGGGGTACAGGTTAGATCCAGGATAAGTATTCATAGGTATATCCAAATGATCCTAACTCTTGAGGGGTCCTTGCATTACTCTCTTTCCCTCAGAGTTGCCCCCTCATCCTGACAACACTGCCTTCCCCAAAAGGCCCTGGCTCTTTATGCCAGATGTAGCTGTTTTGTAAGGGAAGGGAAAACTGAATGCTACAGCCCTCTGAGCTCTTCAGGAGTTAGCTGGTGGATCCACTCTTGTCAGTGCTATGTGGGGCAGATGGCAATGCTACCTAGAAGACAATGGTTCATGAAGCACTTTGTTTTTGTAATTCCCGATATGAGAGCCTTTCCTGGTGCTGAGTATTTGTTTGGGGTGCAGTTGACTGCAGAGTTCTCTGAACCTTTTTATCATTTGGATTTAGATTCACAGTCCCCTAGAGCATCCACTGAACAATAGGAAGAATCAGAAACATGCTGCTCATCTTTTAACATAATTTGTTTAATGTACAGTTGTCAGTGCAACAAAATAGTCTTCTCAATAATGTACTCATTTATCCCAAAGCAACACAAAAGAATTCCACTCCATCTTCTGTCTCTTTCACAAACAGTAAAAGAAGAAAACACATGTTAAAATGGCCTGTCCTATGGTATCCACAAGGAGGACATGTCAAAAGCACAGTTTCCAAAAAATTTTTTTTTCAGCAAATCACTTCAGCCCCTACCATCCATTCAGGAATGACTTTGATCCCAACTTTACCTGTCAATCTCCTTCTGGAACCTTCTCCTGACAGAAAGTACCAAAGCACAATGTTGTTGCCTCCTCATTTCCTTATTTTGGTAAATTGTGCCTGAACCTGTTGTAATACCCTCTCCCTGATTTATGTCCTGTATTTTATTTTGTGCTTGTAGAGCACGGCATTTTTCTTGACTTGCCTTTGGGTCAAGATAGGTGAGGTAATATCTTTTACTGAACCAACCTTTGCTGGTGGAAGGGACAAGCTTTTTGAGCTCTTTCTCAGGACTGGGGAAGGTAACCAGAGCGTCTGAGCTAGATACAAGTTGAGACAGATTGTTAAGCATAAGGGGTTCACACATGCTAGCAGGCGGTAGGGTGTGTTACAAATCGTTCTAATGAGCCATAAACCCAGTGTCTCTGTTTAAGTCCATGGTTTTTAGGGTCTAGTGGAGTTATGAATTTAAGTTCCCAGACTCATCTTTTGACAGTATTACGCAGGTTTCCTTGGAGGAAGAGGACTAAGAGGTCATATATGGAGTGATCAATTTATGAAAAGTGTTTGCTCATGGATGATATGGTGTTTTTGTCTTTTCTTTGTGAGCTCAAGAGCATAGTGACTGTCTGGTTTCACCCACATAGTTGTTGTTGCGGCATTTCATGTACTGGATGAGGTAAGCCACATGTTGTGATAGGCATGTATATGATCCATGGATCTTGAAAGGTGTGTTATGTGTGGAGGTGTTGATCATTGTAGCAGTGGAGATATGTTTACAGGTTTTGCATCTGTTGTAGTCATCACTATTAAAGACTATGATGGTGCCCCTTTGTCTGCTGGTTTGATTGCTATCTGATAGTTGGATTTAATTGGCTATATAGCTATCTTATGTCAGTAGTGGAGAGATTGTGGTAGATACAATATTTGCTGAGAATATCACTGATTTTTTTCCCCTGAAGCAATGGATGTTTTTGTCTACTGGAGGGTGTCCAGTCAGATTATTCTTTTTTTTCTTATGACTGTTGGTGTGGATATGATAGTTGTGGGTAGTGGTATCTTTGTTGTGACAGAATTCCTTGAGCTGGTGTCAGCAGAAGGATTCTTCTAGTTCTCCACATGTTAGTATGGTATCAGATTCTGTGGTGGGGCAGAAATCCAGTCTCCTGGAGAGTACAGATACTTCAGTTCCAGTTAGGGGCAGTCTTGATAGGTTGATGATGTTGAGGTGTTGTGTATTGTCCTCATGGGGGTCCTGGTGTCATGGTATCTCCCAGAGGTGGTTCCACTTTTTGTTTTTGTGTTGGATGGCGGACATCAGCCTTTTTTAGGGTTGTTCTGAGTTTCCTGAATGATCTCCAGGTAGGTTTCCTGATTTTTTTTTTTCCTTCAAGTGTTTGGGAGCATGTGATAATTTCTTGTTTGAGGAGTTCCCTTCTGGAGTATGTAAGATGATTTCTCAGTTTTTCCGAGGTCCTTCTGGAGAGCTTTCCCACACACTTGGAGTTGTATGTAGTGGTCGAGGGTTAGAGATGGAGAGTCCTCTGGAGATGATGATGTGTTTCTTGCATCTGCTCAGGAAGTAGATGTTGTCATTCAGTCTGGCTTCCTTCATCATGTTGTTAAATTTCCATTTTAAGGAGTGGTGATTGTTGTTCCCCCTCTTATGGCCACCTTGGCCTCTTTTGTCTTGTGACGGCTATAGGACTTTTTATGACACCCTAACTTTATATTTTACTGCTACTGGGATGCAGCATCTATGTAGATATATCTTAAAGTTACAGTGGTTGCTACAGAAACCTTAGACCTCTGCAGGGTTCGACTGCAGGTGGCAGCTGATATGACAGCCAGGCAAGGACTTTGCACAGCTCAGCATGCTTTTGTGCACAATGCTCAAGGTGATTCTCTCCATCAGCTGTCCTTCTCTTCCCCTCTGGAGCTAACTCCCTCAGCAGCTACCCTGTCTCCCTAGAGACAGCCTTAAAAACAAGAAAGCATTTTTCCTGACTTTTGTTGACACCCAAGTGGCACTTTATCTTCAATATTTTACTGCAATAGTATTTGTTGTATGAGAACTCACATGCCACTCAGGAGATAGGAGGATGAGCTCTTGAGATATAAAGACCTTAGAAGTGGCCACTGGACTTTCAAATGACCGTATACCAACATGCACCATTCTCTCAGAGGAGCACTATCTCTACTGAGATTGACAGGGCAGATGCAGTCTTGTAACTACAGTAAAAAGCAACAGAGGGTCCTGTGGCACCTTTGAGACTAACAGAAGTATTGGGAGCATAAGCTTTCGTGGGTAAGAACCTCACTTCTTCAGATGCAAGAACCTCACTTCTTGCATCTGAAGAAGTGAGGTTCTTACCCACGAAAGCTTATGCTCCCAATACTTCTGTTAGTCTCAAAGGTGCCACAGGACCCTCTGTTGCTTTTTACAGATTCAGACTAACACGGCTACCCCTCTGATACGTAACTACAGTAGTAGTTCTTTTACTAGAGAAAGTGAAAAAGTATACCACAATGGCTGTGAGCAGGATAGGAAAGGGGCCATGGATGTGGAGGGGGAGAAAAAAAGGAGTAAAATTAGTTTTCCTGAAATAAAAAGGTTTATTTACCCTGCTCAGGAGGATGCTTCTCTGACAGCTAAGGCTGCAATTCAGCAAAGGATGTCCTTAAATACTGAGTGACCTAAGTTCTGAGCCTTATTTAGGTAGTGATTCAGTAAGATACACAAGCATATATGTACCTTTGGACAAGTGAGCAGTCCCACTGACTTCGTCCCTAACTTCCTCTATGGTTTGAGTAGCTACTTTCCCAGTTTTCTCCTCTGTACCACAGGGCATTGATATTTCACAGTATCTTGAGATCTCTGGGTGAAGGGAACTTTCGAAGTTCAGGGCACTGTACCATTAATATTTCCTCTAATACCCAAAGCTGACCAAGTCCAGCGGGGAACACAATTGAAAAAATCATTCAAACTGCAAATTCCTAAAATAAGTCCAGGTAACAGTTGTTTTACACCCTATCAAATATTGCAAGTGTGTGCTTGCATCTGAGCTAACTAGATTTTCTTTTCTTCCTTAATAGAGTTCTGTAAAATGTGGGTCTAATCAAATTACAGTAAAAATTATATATTTGGATATTCAATAAATCAAATATTGACTAGGAATGAAATACTATAATTTTCATTTAGCTTTACTGCAGATGTAACCATGTAATTGCAGGCTCGCACAGGCAGGATAATTTGTATTCAGGTGCAGGGTCTACTTTCCAGGGATATTATTGTACCAGACTTCTTCAAATTCTCTGTTCAAATTGTCAAGTACATTGAACAGTCTGCAGGAGCGGCCCCTATTTTACTAGCTAGGGCAGAAAACGTTTGTGGAAACACCATTCCACCAGCATCCAAAACAAAAAGAACAAAACCCCTCCAAAATACCCCAGAACACCACCCCACAGCCAGCCAATCAGAGTGGAAAAAACAGCAAAATAAAAAAGCCAAGCAGTGTGGCACTCCCTGGAAATTGGCATTCAGGGTCATTGCCCTGCTTGTCTGCCCCCAGAACAAACCCTGACAATCTTACCTCCTCAAATTAAATTATGATTTTAATGTACAAACACTTCCTTCTCCTATAGATCTCTGGTGTTGAGACTCAAGGCTCAGATCTGATGCTTATTGGGCACTGGTATAAATCAGAAATAGTTCTACTGAAGTCAAGGGAGCGACACTGGTGTAAAACGGATGTGAGACCAGAATAAGTCCCACAATCATAGTCTATTTTACTGAATAATTGGCAAAGTATTTTCTAATAATCTACAGTTTATGCAACAGCAACACACTGCACCAGTGCATTGTAATAATGTTTCTTGGCAATATGGCCACAAATATTCTTGAGCTTGAAGTGACATGAGAAGATACTGGGCTAGATGTTTTGCCTCTGTTCCAGCTGTTTTGTATTGGTCATGCCTTAAAAGGGCAGCCGAGGGTTCACTGGGTCAGGGAAATTCCTTAGTGGTGTGAAGCCAGGTCTATAACACCCATTCCCCAACCCCTTTCTAAGTTTCTCCAGTCTATGGCCACGGCCACCTAGCTGAGACCATGAATATTAGTGGCTCGGAGCATGAGGGGACAGATCAGGAGTGGAAGATAGATTCTGTGTCCCTATACACCTCTATTATCTATTGTCTTAGCAAGTTTGTCCCAGACATAGACAGGAGCAACTGCCTCACCTCTGCTCCCAGTTTTCTCCCCTAGGCAGCTGCTCCAGAGCCCAGCACAGAACACCTGGAATTGTGACTCTCCTGGATAGATGGGAGATGTAACAGGTATATGTTCTCCAGCAGGGAAAGTGATTCTCAGCAATCCCCATCATTGGTAGAGGACGTGTTTGTTCAGGGCCATTTGACTAGGTGGGGATACTGCACAGCACAGTGAATTTCTCTGCAGGGTACAGGTAGCAGATTGAAACTGGTTAAGAGACAAATTCTGCCATCTTTTTATACAATAAATCCTTTTCCAGACCCCACCTCCATTACACAACAGTGTGAGGGCTAGGTAGAATTGTGGTCCTGGGGACCTGTTGAGCAGGGGGTGTAAACTGGATCTCAAATTTGTGTAATGATGTGTGTCCTCCCTTTGCATGTTGGAGAACTCAGAGGCAGAATGCAGCTCAGCACTGGACTTTACTTTGGTTTGTGCCTCAAAGGCGCAATCTAGCTCTGAAGTCATAATCACATCAGTTTCACTCTCCAGCTGGCTCCATGGGGAAGGCAACTCTGTGTGAATATTGCCCTTGTCAGATTCTTTGTCAGCTGCTAGCTTTAAGAGAACAAAATTAGAGGAAACATATCAGTCTTTAGATTTTATCAGGTGAAAGGGACTATTCAATCTCCCAGCGACAGCAGCTCAGGCATGTAAAAACAACTCTCTGTGGCAAGAACATTTTCATAAGGGACATTTTAAAAATCAGCATCACATACCCTAAAACCAAACTGATAGACAATTTCAGCAGCTGACACTGACACTGAAGCTGGGGGTATCAACTGTGCAGAGCTCTAATTATTGATTTGATATTCACAAGGAAATTCTAAATGGATAACATTTGTAATGGGAGCACAATAGGTGCAGAATCCCACACTTATGTGCAAATGAGGGAACTGTTCACTGGCCTCCCCATTTACACATCAGTTAGCCTGTTTCTCTTTACAAATTTGTGTTCCCATTTTTATTTTTGCACTTGTTGTGGTCCATGTTTCAAAATGTCTCCAAGCATAGGTGCCAATTTCTGCTACTGCCAGTAGGTGCTCCACCCCTCTCTGTCCCCAGCATGCCCTGACTCCACCCCTTCCATGAGGCCCCACCCCTATTCCAACCCCTTCCCCAAAGTCCCTGCCCCAACTCCACTCCCTCCCTGCCCCTATTCCGACTCCTTCCCCAAGTCCCTGCCCCAGCCCCGCCTCTTCCCTGCCTCCTCCCCTGAGTGCACCACATTCCCACTCCTCCCCTGACCTCCCAGAGCTGCCAAACAGCTGTTTGATGGTGGCGGGAAGCTGGGAGGTAGGCGGAGGAGCAGGGATGCGGTGCGCTTGGGGGGGAGGAGGCGGAGGAGGAGGTGCGGTGGCGGCGGTGGGGGAGAGTTTGGCTGCCAGTAGGTGCAGAGCACCCACTAATTTTTTCCCCGTGGGTGCTCCAGCCCCGGAGCACTCGCGGAGTTGGGGCCTATGTCTCCAATAATTTGAAAGTATTTAAGCAATACAAACATTCCATGATTTCCAGAAACTTTAAGTATTTTAATGAAAATTCTCATTAATCTCAAAGAAAATTATATGTTGAAAAAGGTGTAGGAACAAGTTATTATAACAGTTGCTTTTATGTTTTTTTAAAGTCACATCTTTACAAGTTACATGTGTATCCTATAATAACAGAGGGTCTGAGCCCATCATGAGCACCTCCATATTGCTCAACCCCCTCATCTTCAGTGGGAGTGGAGAGAGTTTAGCCCCTTTCAGGAGCAGGTGCTTGTTTAAAGCACTTTTAAAATCAATTTAAACACAATATTTATAAAAGTTATCTTAATTTCAAACGTCAGAGCAGATTTGACATGCTGACTGCATGATCCTATTGGTATCTTAAGACTGATTTCTGCCACCTTTAAACTGTAGCACCTCACTTTTTGAGCAGTCTCACAGAAATCTCAATGGGGCCTATAGTAAGCAGGCTCTTAATGTAACAGAACAGGTGGTTTCTGAGGAAACCTTGCAATCCTGGCCAAGGATTGGAAGGAATAAAAGTAAGCCAATGTTCATGTAAGTGAATGACTTCTGGGCTTTCGGTGGTGAGTAAAAAAATCGATTACTGGTTGATTTACATAGTGCATCGGGAATGTGGTTTGGAGCATCTAGCATTCTATAAGCATTCACTTAATTTCAGACTGAGAATCAAGAAAATCCACTGAAATGCCTGCTTTTTACACTCCTACAGAGCTTGGACAAGTTTGAACATTTTCCCTCTCACCTTCCCTCCCCCATCTTTTAATGCTCCCATACACATATAGGGAACTGGGGAGAATAACAACAACAATAGGGAAAAAAAAGTAACAGCTTGTGGTGGTGCTGTATTGACATCTTGGCACTCAGCCTGTAGTTATCCTGAGTTCTTTCACTAATAATTAGACTTCCACTGACTATATCAGGAAAAAAAAACACTTAAAACTTTTATTGCGCTCACCATTATACATCACTGATGGGTTTAGCCAAAACTTTATCATCCTTGTTTTCCTTGATAACTAGACCCCTTCTATCATCAAGAAAGGCAATCAGAAGCTGTATTTATTCACATCTGAAAATCTGACTTTAACTTTATATGTTAATAGCATATAATGCCTTAGGGATTGTCAGGGGGTTGATGTCTGAGCCTGGCAGCACCACCTAGTGGCAGTGATCTGGGCCATGCTGTCCAGTGACAAGCATCAGTGGGCAGTGGTAGGGGAACCCAGACCCTTCTTGCTCTACCCAGGGCCGGCTCCAGGCACCAGCTTGTCAAGCAGGTGCTTGGGGCGGCCGCTCCGGAGAGGGGCGGCACGTCCAGGTATTCGGCGGCAATTCGGCGGATGGTCCCTCACTCCACCTCGGAGCGAAGGACCTCCCGCCAAATTACCGCCGCAGATCGCGATCACGGCTTTTTTTTTTTTTGGCTGCTTGGGGCGGCCAAAACCCTGGAGCTGGCCCTGGCTCTACCAGGTTCCAGCCCAGGACCCTGTAAATAATAACTCAGATATGTGGCTTAGAGGCAGGCACCCTTACACCTATTCCCTGGGGTGCTTCCTATCCAGCTTTGATTCCTACATCAGTGCCACTAGTCAGCTTCTGGATTCCCCCTGGAGTTCTCTCTGACTGCATTCAGAGAGTCTTACTCTATCAGCTGCAGTCCAGATTCCGTGGGGTGACGGGCTTATGGCAGCTGTCTCAGCTATGTGGAGCTTCACCCTCAACTGCTCCCCTGTTGTGTCCACCTAGACTGAGCTGAGCTGCTCCCTTTTTGAGCCCAGCCTCCAATGTGAGCATGCCCAGCAGATACAGATGGGCAGGGCCTTCTGGGCCACTGTACTCTTCTTTAATCCTTAGTCCGCCGGTGTGGAGATCGTACACTCCATCACAGGACTAGGTTAGGTCTCAAGGACACAGCCCATAGAAACTGGCAACCCATTGCTGCACTGTCCCAAAGCTGCCCTGGAAAGGCTCAGATCCTGTTGCTCATTTCCTCTCAGGGGATGGAAAGTAATTTGCTGATGTCAATAACAGCTCTGCTGGCTGTAGCATTGGGGTGCTGCCAGGGTTTTAACCCATTCCCCAGTCCTCCTTCCTGACTCTCCACCCACCTGCTTTGGCGTGAAGGTGTCAGTGGTCATACAGCTCGCATTATCCCTTCAGATCTGGAACTAGGTCCCAGGTGCTCCTGCATGGGTGGACTGTCTGGGCCAGAATCTAGCTTTTATGTGACAAACCATTATAATGAAATTAGAGGGTTCAACTGCTCTGACTCCTCTCCATTCTTCCTGAGTAATGATGGATTTGAAGCATGCATACTAATTTAAACACACTTTAAAATGCCACACAATTTTTTTCCTGTACCAGTATTTTGTTTGACTTTCCAGCACCTATCTTCCAACCCTAGGCACTTCACCATTTTAAAAACAATATTTTATAAAACACTTTAAAATCCTGTAGCCCAAATATTGTACCTGCGCATATGTATAATAGCTCCAATGCAAAACAAATAGATCTTAAAACCCCTCCTCTGCAGTTGCCTAAGAGAAGTGATAGGTTTTGCAGAGTGACTGGAACTATGAAAACTCTGGGCAGTGATGATCATGGGAGAGAAACAGATTCCAAAGGCAAGATACCTTGCCAGCAGCTCCCTTTTTCTGAAACTAATGGTATGTAACTCCCATACCTTCACTGGTCACAGCTGTGATAGTATCACACAGGGTGAGAGGTAGTCTTAAGTAGAGATGTTTGGGAGTTTTTAGACAAAATGTTTTTCACCAGAAAATGCCAATGCATCAAAACAAACTGTTCACAGGAAAGGGTCGGTTTCAATAAATTTTCCATTTCAAAAACATTTTGGAAAATTGTTTTGAAAATGGTGAAGCAGCGTGTTTTATTTTTGAAATGAAAAAGTTCCGTTTGAAACAATGTTTTGTTTAGATATTTGGATGCTTTCCCAGTTTACCAATATTGCCTCAGTCTCTTTCTGAGCGTTAGTCCTCATTCAACCCCCAATCTTGAATAAACAAGGGACTATTCATCCCACTGCCTCAGTTGATATTCCTCAATCAAGTTTGTGTTGTATAACTACTGTATTCTACAGCCATTTTAAAAATAAACATATACTTAAAGTAAATATCCAGAGCACTCTGCAAAAGAGCTTTATAGATTTAGTGCCACTACCTTTTCCTTCTTTGAACCTTTCCTTAAGACCCACCTCTATTTGATTTCTTGTAGGCATCACATCAATTTATGATGTCTTGAAGAGCAGATGGAGTTAGCTGGAACTCACTTCATCTTTAAAAAATTGCCAATATATATAAATTGTGTATATTTGATTCTATTCCTCTTCCTGCCCTTACTCTTTGTATGTCATGATTTCTGAGGGCCAGATTCTGATCCCCTTACTCATGATATTCCCCTTTAAGTCACTGAAGTGTAAAATGCTATTCAATGTGAGTAAAATTGTCGAAATGTCCTTTAGATTGTCCTTCCCCGCAAAATCTTGCAGTGGGTGAAACTGTTTGGTGCACTGAAACTCCAGTCCAGGGAGGGAGTCCTAAAGTGACTTTCAGTCATCTTTGCCCCTTCCAAAACCTTGGCTGCTCTGGAGCGCCCTGGTGTAAGTTAGCCATGGGGAGCGTAAATTATGGCAGCCTCCTCGGGCTGCTATATGGGATGCAGCACTGCTTATAATCTTTGCAGCACTGTCTCTCCTCTGGCCCCACCTCTGACATGCCCTTCCACCCCCAGAAGATACTCCCTATGCTAGGACAGGCTAGGGGTACTCAGAAGGCAGCCTTATGGCTGTCTTCAATGGTTCCTGCCAGGGTCACCCAGAGGAGGGAGCAAGTTGCGCAATTTGCCCTGGGCCCTGCAGGGGCCCCCCAAGAGTATGTCCCCCTGCCTCCATCCATTTTATGTGGTATAAATGACTGCACCACAACTAAGGTGGGGCAGAGTTTGTCTGGGGCTTACCCAGGAAGGACACCTCTGCTTTGTGGTGGTGATAGTGGAGGAAGGAGGTCAGAAACTGTTGTAAAAAAGTGCTCGGTGGTCAGCTTTCCAGCAATGACTCAACCTCCCCACCCCCACCCCCACCCCGGAATAAAGGTGCGAAACCTGGGTGGGGCAAGTCTCTTTGTTCCATGCAGAAAGGTAACCAGCACCCTCCCTCCCTCCCCTAGAGGACGTGAATGTCAGGCTGGGTTAGGACCTGCTGTGGGCATTATGCTAGTTGCTCGTTTTAAAGGGGGACTGGGAAGGAATTTTTCCTGCACCACCTGAATTGGCTTCAGTGGAGTGAGGTTTTTTTCACTTCCCCACAGCAGGTGTGAGGGAGGACCTTTTCTGGTGAGAAGAAAAGGTGGTAGCCCATATGTCACAACTTATTTTGTAAGTGTGGGGCAGATGTCCAGTGCAGGTACTCCATAGGGAAGGCAGCCAGTGACCAGATAAATGGCCTGGTAAAGGACTTAAAAGGAGGTACTGGATAAAGGAACAGAATGGGGAAGGGGGTTGGGGACTCCTCTGATTGGTACGGCAGGGAGGCAACCCCCCGTTCTCATAGCTCTCCTTAACCCTCTTACGAGGGTGGTGGATGGTAAGGTCCAAGTCATAGGTCGGCTGGGGGATTTGGATGGAAACAAAGTAGGGCTGGTGGAAGCCCCGAAGAATTGATTTTATAGTCCCAGACATCTATATAATAAAGTTGCAGCCTGATTAAAATCCATAACAAGTGTCTCCTGTCCTTCTTGCAGTGTACCCAGACAATTGGCTAAAGCATGGGTGAAGTTCTCATAGAATGTTTTATGCATTTGTACAGTGCTTAGTAGAATGGGACTTGGATTCTGATTGGAGCCCATGCATGCTACTGTTATACAAATACTAAATAGGAATAACATGGTAAATTCTAGCAAAAGGTATGTTAGAACACCTTCAAGGGGGTGACTTTAAAAAAGCCTGCAGGAACAAGAGCATTGAATGGGAAAGCTTCTCAGTCTATCCTTAGCCCACATTGTTTTGCTGCAGTATTTAGCATTTGTTGTGAATGTGAGATCACTCACTGCTTTCAGGCCCAGATACATTTTAACCCCACATTCCAATGTTACCACAGATGGAGTTTCAGAGTGGTTCTTAGAAATGCCTGCTATTTAAAAATATGGCTGTCAGTCCAGTTTTACACAGATCAGAGTTAAGCTAGTCTCTGCTTACACTGACTAGATTATCACTTTGCGTTAGTTTGTTTTACTCTTTGAGTCAATAAGGCTGTACAAGAAACCAAAAGCAAAGTGATTTATGGCCTGAGATTAGATGATTGCAACGATCTCTTTCAGCCTTAAAATCTTTGATAGTCCAGTATGAGCAAGATCATCTTTCCCTTAACAATAGTTAGAGAATAGCTCTGATATTTAGATGATATTTTGTGGCTCATTATCCAAGGAAATTATGATTATATTATAGTCCAGGTATGTGCATGTGCTTGTGTGAATGAGGACACTGGACGATCTTTTTGTTAAACCAGAGGTTCCCAAAGTATGGGGCGTGCCCTCCTAGAGCAGCATGGCAGGACCTTTGTGGGGAGTGTGGAGGGCCTGAGGGTGTGGAGGGTGCTCCATCCAGCCCCTCCCCGCCCTGAGCTCTGCTCCAGCCCCACCTGCAGCCACATTCCCAGCTCCACACCTGGCCTTGTCCACAGCCTTGGTGGGGCTCCACTCCCACCTGGGGCTGAGGCTGGGGGCAGGGTGAGGCCAGGAGTGATGAAGCTGCACCTGATTGTGGGCCTGGCGGTTGGCCCCCGCTGTGGCCCAGTTGTGACTCCGCTCTTGCTTTGGCCCCTGGCCACTGCTGAGACCCTGGCCCTGTTCCCAGCCCCATCCCCATCCCTGTGGCCCCAGCTTTGGCCCTCTTAGCCATGACCACATTGTGCCCCACTCCCCCAGCCACATCCCACTCGTGACTCAGGGGGAGGGGCAGGGCATGGACAGGGATAAGGGAAGGGCGTGGCCTTCAATAGTTTGGGGACTGCTGCTTTAAACTAAAGGAGGCAGTGTGGCAGTGGACAGAGCACTGGACTGGAACTCAAGAACAGGCTGGGTTCTGTTCCTGGCTCTGCCATTAGCCTGCTGGATGACCTTGGGCAAGTCACATCACCTCTATGTGCCTCAGTTCCCCCATTTGTAAAATGGACATAATGATATCTCCTTTGTAAAGTACTTTGAAATGTAGTAATGAAAAGTGCTATATAAAAGCTAAGTTGAGGTCTCACTCAGGATCCTACTGGTTACCAGCATTTATTCCTCCTCAGAGTCTTAGAGTAATCATCATCATTATTGAAGAAGGATATTTTTTAAAGTCACAATGTTATATTTTTCTGTGATTCCAAAAGGGTAGCAGCTGTGAAACTTCTGTTTTTAACTTTGCTGTCTATTAGGTGTGCATTGTGCAGAAGAGAGACACCAAGAAAATGTATGCCATGAAATACATGAATAAACAAAAGTGTATTGAGAGAGATGAAGTCCGGAATGTCTTTCGGGAGCTACAGATCATGCAGGGCCTTGAGCATCCCTTCCTAGTCAATCTGTGGTAAGCAAGCCTTTAACATTTTATCAGGCTTCTATTGTCTCCTTATTGCTGAACCAATTCAAATTGCTGGGAGTTGAAATCTTGAAAGGATTCTTAGAGACTTTTTTTTTGAAGCTATTTAATTTTTTCTGTAGTTTTGCCGCTATAAATATTTTAAAGGTGCCCTTTCATGTTGGAATGGTTAAACATCATAATTTGCCTTTTTTACTTTCTGGTGTGTGTTCTTTCTAAATTGCTACAGTAACTGTGTTTAAAAAAACTTGGTCTCCCATGGTTTATTATTTTCTTTGATACTAGTTTTGCTAGGAGTTTGATTACAAGATTATGGTATATTGAAACCATATTGTGAACACTTACAAGGATAAAATAGCTCCTAGCTCAAAGCATGTCTGTTGATGCAGCTGAAACTAAAGGAACGAAAAGCTTTTTGTCTAAGTAGAGTTAACTAGGCAGCCCATGAGACTAAAATTCTGGATCAGATGCAGTTTATAAATAACACACTCTCTCTCTCTCACTCTCTCTCTCTCTCAATGGGCCATCCCTTCCCTAGCTCATCTTGCCAATGCCAACTACAGTATCTCCAGAAGCTTCTCTCCTTTTTAATGTCTTTTAAGGACCATTTTCTACTAGGTGAAATGGCTGTTTTCTCCTCTGGTACATTGTAGAACTGCAGCAAATTACTCAGTTATTCTGGATGTTTACTTCATAAGACCGAGAATAATGGATGTTGTGGGCAGCCATTGTTATAATAAAGATAGTGATATGACATTTGAATGTAGCTGGGAGTTGCAATAGTTTGGAAATAAGGAGAATAGCAGGTATTGTTCAACAGGTGGAAAGTTCAAAAGGAGGTGGCCTGACTCCAGTGATGATTCAAATATTTTCATAGATATGGCAGTAGAGAAAGTATTTTACTGTTTGACTTGTCCTAGCTTCATGGGTAACAGAATCTCTGTCATTCCCCAAAGTACTCTTCTGTTTTGGAAACAGAACTAATGGCTGGGAATTGCATTCAAACATCTATCCATCCCCAGCTACTTTCATGATCTCCGCCTTTATGGTATGTGAGTGCCCCAGCCTCGCATGGTGGATCTGAGAATTTTTTGGCAAAGGGATAATGAGTATATCAGATATACCTCTGGTGACTTCATAAACTGTATTGCTTATGTCTCAGGACACTGGCGATGGGATGCAAGTTTTTCACCTCTGATCTGAAAATAACCTGGATTAGTTGCTGTAGGGATCAAAAGTCATTGCCTTTTCACAGCTCTTCACTTAGCACCTGCTCTGCAGGTGTCCATGGGGCAAACAGGCTGTTGTTTGTGCTTCAGAGTGTTGCTAGTGTTGCTTTTCTTGGACCTCTGGTGTTAGCTGCACTAGCAGAGAGTGCAACATGTTGATTCAGCAGATTGCAAATGTTAGTCATAAAGAGAGACCACAGGCTTGGCTCAGTGGCAAAGGTGCTCAGCCAGGTTTATTGTCGACAAAGCACAATAATAGTGTCCCATAGGAGCTACAGGTACACTAACATGTACGCCCATGACAAGGTTCCAGTTCAATCAGCACACCTGGATGCTGGCCCCTAGACTAGTACAAATATGTCTCTCCTATGACTGCTCCTTTTTATACATTGATACAAACAAGTTATGAATTACACTCCAGGTGGTGTTAGTTGCCACCCTTATCCTTATACCTGGTAGTTTGACTGTAACATCCTCATCCATTATCCTGCCATCCCTTCTTTACCTTTACGAGAGATCAGTGTGTTCTTGTACCATCTCTTAAGAATGTGTTTACGTAGTTACTTGAGAACTCTGTCTGTTTCTGTTCCATCCTGTCAGGTCAGGAATGCACTTACTTGGTTAGCTGACACCCAATATTCCTATTCTAACAAGCCCTACCCTAATTCATAGCCTCAGTTCATACTGTTTAGCCATGCCTAGGGCTCCAGCAAGGCCTACGCAGGCTTGTTACAGTTCCTGGCTGTCTTGGCAGAGAGGCCAAAGACTAGCTGACTGTATGGACAACCAACCTATCTCTTGGCTCTCATTTTGCTCATTCAGTATCTGCATGAGTAAATAATGGAGTGAGATCTGATCCATTTGTTGTCAATTTGGCACCTTTCGTGAGCACTAAGGGCCAGTATTTCTTCTGGTATATATGGCACAATAGAGCTGTACCCATTTATACTAGCAGAGAATTTGGCCCAAAGTTCATTTTTAAGAAAGACCCAACCATATATATAAATCCAAGTGATCCCTGTTTAGGACAGAACCTTCTCTTAATTGGACTATTAGACAGTATAAGCTACAAGAAACTTTAGCAATATTAATAATGGATCAGTCCCAAAGATCAAACATCTGTTGTGAAACAAATTGTATGCCAGGTTTTGATCTCATAACAGTGAGACTGATTTATCACAGAATTATAATGCCTGACAAATTCCTCTTCTCATTATTGTTCTTTTTCGTGATACAGATTAAAACTGGGAACCGGCAATACCACAAAATGTATTCATTTTCATGACAGGTTTTTATGATAAATAATTAATCTGTTCTTATGACACTCCTGGGACTATAATCTCATGATCTGAGGATTCACATGATATATATCCTGTGTAACTGTTGCCCTAACTGTGCTAGAGAAGTTTAATATTATAAAATACAAGAAAATTTCAGGGTCAAAGAAAGACCACAAAAATCCAAAAAGACCTGCATGAGAAGAATGTTTAATGATGATCTAAAATTGGCTCATAGAGTATAAAAATCCATCTAAGGTGCCTGTATGGTTCCCATTACTGCAGTGCTTGAGCACCTCATAATTGTTGATGTATTTATCCTCACAACTCTTCTGTGAAGTACAGAAGTGTTATCCCCATTTTACAGATGGAGAAGTGAGCTACATTGAGGCTAAGTGATTCACCCAGGGTCACGAAGGAAATCTGTGGCAGAGCAGGAACTTACTTGGGAGACTGGGTTGCACTAGGCTAGTGCCCTAAGCATTGGACCATCGTTCACTGGACAAAGTTTAGTTGGCCTTTGCATAGACAGCATGCTTCCAGAATCCTAAATGTATTTTGCATGTCTTCCACTGGATCTCTCAAATTTCAACAATCGCAGGCTTTTGTAGTTTATTCCATATTACAAACATTGTTTGTGTAATACAGTTCTGGCTGAAGCTCATAAGCTATTCCACTCCTTAACTTCAGTCCTGACCTTTTTGTTTATTGTATTTTGACACCAATAAAAATAACATCTGTATGTCTGTCATAAGAATGTTGTTTTTTGTTTCAGATTAGTGTATACACAGATAAAGTCCTCTATTACAGCATGGTTATTTAATAAAAAAGTAACAAATTATTAAATAGAACATTGAAACTATGAAAGGAATGTTTCTGTTAAATGTATTTTCTGTGATCTAAGTATTAATATGTCTTAAAATAATGGAATTTTCATTGATCACCTGTGAAATGAGCAATCTGTTCAATATATTATCACTTGCAGTTTGATGCAATACTAATCTACATGAAATAAGTTTCCATTTTAATTACAACTCACATGGCTGATTAGCAGGGTTCCCTCTGGTGGGTAAATTTTTCACCATACTAATGGTGGAAAGTAGCTGACAAGAACTAACATTTCCTTTTTTTGGTTCTGGCAGTTTTTAGTTCTTTTGAGTTGAAATTGTTTATGTTAATTTTTTTTTCACATTGTTGTGTATGTGCCTACAGGCTGCAATAAGTACATTTTGCAAATTAGCATATGAATTTTAAAGGGCTAATCATCTTAGTGCATGTGTAACACTGACAGACCCCTGGTCGTCGGCAGGCAGGATTGAACCTGGGACCTCTAGAGGTAAATGCATGAGCCTCTACTGCATGAACTAAAAGCTACATGACAATTAGCTAAGGCTGTAGCAGACTCATTAATCTCGGTGGTCTCGGTGCCACTAGAGGGGATAGAGCACCACACCCAGGAGGTGTGTGGGTTACATATGCACATGGACTGAGCTGGAATCCATGTGAGCTGTTGTGTTCTTTCTGGCGAGGCACATTTGGGAATAGTCTGTCTGTCTGTCTGTCTGTCTAGACCCCATGCCCCGTTGTCATAGTATCTGAGCTTCTAAAGGTGACGTTGTTGAAACTAATGTGATCTCTTGAAAGTGTGTTTAATTACCATGGCTTGAAATAGGTTTTGCTCTGGGCTTCCCAAAACTGAAGAGCAGTGAAGGCTGTTAACTAGCTTTGCAGATTGGCTAAATTGAAAAGGTAAAGTTAGAATTGTGTGGAGAATGAAAGTTCCGTTTTGCAAAGGATTTTGAGATTTCAAAATCAGGTTTTGCTCCAGATCAGAACAAAACCTGAACATCTTCAAAATTCTCCACCAAGGACAATTCTGAACATTTTTTGTTTTGCGGTGATCGATATGTCTTGCTTTGTGTTGATTTTAAACTTATTTTGTATTACATGTAATAAAACAAAATACAGTAAAAAAAAAAATTGAAAATAAAGTCATTTCCAAATAAAAAATCAAAATGTTTCATTGGAACTTCCCCCCCAGTTTTCTTCCAAATAGAAATTCCAGTGACATCAACCCAATTTTGCAAAATATTTTGGTTTTGGTGGAACTGAATATTCTGACAGAATATGGTTCTGCCAATGTTTCTCCAACCAACTCTATATGAAATCCTAATGGGAGTTTTACCATTGATTTCAGTGGGGCCAGGATTTTACTCACAATGTCTATACTCCAACAGCATGGACCGTTTAAAGCTGGCTGGTTTGCAAGGTTAATTGGCGTTCCGTTTGCTATTCTCTAGAAGTGAGTTATCTGTGAACAAGCACTTTGGAAAGTGACACAATCAAAACCAGAAGATATAAAATGACCATATGTTCCACTTTTCAAATGATGACCTGGTGTCCCAGGAACTTCCCTAAGGGGCCTGAAATGATCTTGTTTTTCATTAGGTCAAAGTGGTTTTGTGGGTGGTGATAGTAAAGGCTTAAGAACAACTATGTTTGTTCGAGACATTTCTACACCGATTGGGATTTGCTTTGTATTTACCAGGAACAATCAGTCCAGTGGAACAAGTACTCAGTGTGATGAACAGTGTTTCGAGTAAAGATAGAAGTCAAATTAGGGTTACCATATTTCTACAATCAAAAAAGAGGACACTGGGGGGAGGGAGCCCTCCCCTAGCCCTGCCCCCATCCACTCCCTCCCACTTCCCACCCCCTGACTGCCCCCCTCAGAACCCCAACCCCTCCTGCTTCTTGTCCCCTGACTGCCCCTGCTGAGAACCACCCACCCTAACTGCTCCCCTAGAACCCTACTTGTCCCCTGACTGCCCTGACCCTTATTCACTCACATGGGTGGTAAGGTTGTAGGAATTTTGGTGGTGCCCAGAACCCCCCCCCCCCACCTGCCTAAGGCTCTGGGAGGGGGGTTGGAGGTCTGGGGTGCAGGTCCTGGGCTGGGGTTTAGGGTGCAGGAGGGGTGCAGGGTGCAGGCTCTGGGATGGAGTTTGGGGGTGGGAGGTGGTGCAAAGGGAGGGGGTGCAGGCTTTGGGAGGGAGCTTGAGGGCAGGAGAGGGTGTGTGGGAAGAGGGAGGAGGTTTGGGAGGGAGTTTGGGAATACAGGGGTGAGGGCTGTGGGTCTTAGGATGAGGGGTTCATGATGCAGGAGGGGGCTCAGGGATGGAGCAGAGGATTAGGGTGTGGGGGGCTGAGGGGTTTGGGGTGTTGGAGAGGCTCAGGGCTAGGGTGGAAGGGCAGGGTAAATTAAATAAATAAATTAATGGAGATATCCTATCTCCTAGAACTGGAAGGGACCTTGAAAGGTCATTGAGTCCAGCCCCCTGCCTTCACTAGCAGGACCAAGTACAGATTTTGCCCCAGATCCCTAAGTGGCCCCCTCAAGGACTGAACTCACAACCCTGGGTTTAGCAGGCCAATGCTCAAACCACTGAGCTATCCCTCTCCCCCAGGTAAGGGCAGCCTGTCTTCCCATTAGTGGATGGGGGACGCTAGGACCCGGGGGCAGCAGACAGCAGTTGCTGCTGGCTCTGGCAGTACAAGCAGGCAAGGGAGAGGCAGGCAGGGAGGGGGTTCCACGGGGTGGGATGCGGAGGGGGGGTGGCAGGTGGAGGCTGGGGACCCATCCAACAGTCCCCCGCTCCCTGACTGCCCCCTCCCTGGACTCCCCTTACCATTCTGGCTCCATGTGTAAGCAAAACACGCTGCCCGGTGGGTCGGTTTGTGTGTTACACAGGGCTGCAGACAGAGGGAGGGGGGAACAGGGGAGGGCTCTGGCTGCTGGAGGCCAATGGGAGCAGCTCAATCAGCCCAGCCGCCCAATCAGCAGCCTCACTCTGCATGGAAGGGAGGGAGGGAGGCGAGGGAGAAAAAAACCCTGGACATTTTAACCTCGTTACCAATTCCTCCCGGACGGCTATTTAGAGATGTAAAAGCCGGACATGTCTGGGGAAATATGGACGGATGGTAACCCTAGTCAAATGCATGTAGATACCAGCAATAGTGTTCTGTTGCTCAGCATAAATGTTGATGACCAGAGCTGGTCAGGAATTTTCCATCAAAATGCAGTTTCCATAAAATCAACATTTTCTGCAAACTTTTGGGGTTTTTCATCAGGAAAATCAAAATGAAGTAGTTAGCTTTGTTTTGGGTCAGGTTGAACCAAATCAAAATGTTTCATTTTGGGTCAGTCTAACATTAAGCTGTGTTTGCCTGAGCTGCTGTGGTGCCTCATGTCCCACTCTCCTCTATGGACTGATTGTCTTGTCTGGACTACAACTTTTGTAATGCACTCCCTTTTCCCCTCTGGTTAAGATGCCACAGTGTATTATGGGAGTCACGTGACATGGTACATCATGGGAGTTGTAGTCCATCGGGGACTCCTTCCAACACAGGAAATGAGGCATAAGGAACCCAAGCTACAACTCCTATGAGGCACCACAGGGGACACAGATTAATGTAGAACAAAACCAACATGAAGAATTTTCAATTCAGGAATATCACAACATTTTGTTTTGATTGAAAATGTCAGAACAACACTCTGGCGTTTCCAGATTAAAATGTTTTAG
Organism: Trachemys scripta elegans; assembly: GCF_013100865.1. Classification (NCBI taxonomy): domain Eukaryota; kingdom Metazoa; phylum Chordata; order Testudines; family Emydidae; genus Trachemys; species Trachemys scripta. The sequence goes on from NC_048302.1 coordinate 114,322,663, forward strand.
AATTTCTGTTCTGTGGGAAAAAAATAATCAGTATTTCAACTTTTTTTGCTCAATTCAGGATGAAAACTAATTTCAAAATGTCAGAATTTCCCACAGGATGGAAATTCTGGTTTCTAAACAGCTCTATTAATAAACACATGTTCAGTGTATCATGATAAACTCAGAATACACCCAAAATTGGAGTGAATAATAAAAATAAACCTTAAAGGTGAAGGACAAGGGCACAAAATCATTAAAAAAAAAATCAAGGCCAAATTATGTTGCTTGCAAACCTGTCCTCCAGGCCTTCAAAATATGAGTGTATTCACAGACTGACTCATAACCCTGAGATTTCAACAGATTAAATTCAAACACATCAACAAAAATCCTGCACGTATAGTAATTCAAAATGTGGAATTCCAAATGTAAAATTAAAAGCTTATTTTGGGGACTCTCCAGACAAGACAACTTAATTATAGGCTCTCTGGAGCCTCCCTAGATAGAATAGGTACTTCCAAATATTAACAGTTGTAGCCATAAAAGTAGTAATATAGTTAAATACATAATGACAAATCTCCTTACACTTTTTAAAAAAAATCTTTCTTTGTGCAATTAAATTATCAAAGGAAAAAAAGTTAGTCAGTAGCTCAACTCAAGATTTCATGTTTCTTTCCCCCTCTGTAACATAACTACTGGAAAGCAGTCAGGTTTTGAATCAGAAATCCACCAGAAAGTGATGAGAGGTAACTATGCAGTTTGTCTGTCAACAGTTTTAAGATATTAGGTCAAAATCTATGGAGGGGCTAAGTCCATTGAGGTCAGTAACTTCACTGAAGTCAATCAATAACCCCAGCAGAGAATTTGGCTCACTGCATGCAAAATATACAGAATAGCTGATATTAAACAAGGTAGAGCCTCTCCTTCAGAAGAGCCAGATAATTTTTTTTATGAGGCTCATGCATCTTGTCTCATTTTTATTAAATTTAACTCCACAAGCAGAACTTGTAAATCATATTATTTGAAATATGAACAGCATTTCATAATATCTGATGTAGAGAGAGGTCATTCTCCCCCCCGCCCCTCCATTTTAAATAATAGCCTGAGTAAAACTCAGTTTTTCAAAAAGGGTTTGGTGGTTTGATTTATAGCCTACACTCAGGAAATAAAACTGAATAAATGTGTGTAAAGATATGTGAGCCTTATAACCAGCTTTATCGGTTTTATAGGCATTTCTGGTAATAGAGATTTCTTTTTAAAATGAAAAGCAGCCCAGCTTTGTATCAGCTCTTCTCTGAGATGAATGAGCTGTAGAAATGTTGATTCTTACACAATCCCATACTAAGACTACCGCACACAACTCTAGACTTCAACATTTTATTTTATACTGGTCAGTAATATTTTTGTCATCTTACTCCTTCCCACGCCCACCCAGAGGTCCTCTAGGTCCTCTAGGTCAGACTCTGCTGCCCACCCTTAAGAGGCTTACAAACCATTTTTCTTCCAGTTGACATTAGGACTGAGTCAAGAACCCAAGTTTAAATCCACGATATGCCAATACATTGCACTGCCCATTTGGCACAACTTCTGAATCTGAAGGGATTGACTAGCTCCTCCAGGAAAACCATAAAGACCCGTTGCTGGCAGTAGATCCTCCCTGCCCAACAACTCAGGAGTTGAAAATGGTTTAACTGCTGGCATAGAAGGGAGAGACACATTTTCAGCACCATTCCTGACAGTCTGACTGAGACCTGTTGGGACAATGTGGCAACTGCGTTTTTTGTAACTTCGCTTAAAAACATATCCTGTCAAAATTGTCAATTAAAGTGTTTTCAATGCCAGTTGAGGGGAATATTATTACTGTGAATTATGTTTATTCAGAAAATGCTTGAGGACCAACCCAGAATGGGGGCCCATTATGTTAGGCAGTGTAATAGAAGATCCTTGCCCCAAAGAGCTTACAATCTAAATAGACAAGGCACAGGGTGTGGGAAGAGGTAGAACACACAAGCAGAGTGAACAATGTGATGGCATCAGACATGTTAGTTCCATGATGATGATGGCTGTATTTTCTTAGAAGGTGATCTGCTAAATGGAAAGAAAAGCTCCCTTGCATAGTACTGTGCCCAGGGCAATACTCTGGTGAGGGGTGGTCCTGGCTGGGCCCCATTTTACCCTTCCCCTCAAGGGCAACAGTCCCTGCTTTGGCAGCTTCTGCAGTGACTGGCTCCTCTGCAGTTTTGGGAATCTATCATTGTCAACATACAGGCCATTTTCCTAGTCTACTCCGAGCTATATGGTTAATACACTTACACCACATAAAATAGGGTTAGCTGCATTGTCAGAGGAGCGATATAGTTTGATATATTTTCTTTCCAGCACAGCACTGTCTGGGATATATACGTGTGTGTATTTCACAAGAGAAGCTTACAGGAGTCTCACTGGTTTTAGATTACTGCTGTAGGCTACTAGCCCAGATTAAAGCAGCTTCAAATTCAATTAAAATTGGAAATAGCAAGCTATAAAGGATATTAACTATAGCCAAAATATGGATGCCAGTCTCCCAGGTTCTTGCTAACATCTTGTCTGCTGCGTTCGTAATAACCAAGGTTATGCTACTGAATAAGTCAACTGTAAATTGTCTGTTTTGCTCAAACATGAAGTGCTCCCATCGGGAAAAAAACAGGAGTGGCATGTTTTTCTCTTTTTGGAGTTTTCCATTTGCTCTGAGGTGGGACGCCTCAGTACTGGTTTCTGCAGAGCAGTTTGCAACACTAACCCAGCACCAAAAGTGAGCTTTTGGACAGTGAACAGTGTTTTCAGCAATATTTATTTATCTCTATCATCAGCCCGGGTTTTGACCTGTTCCTGCATGGCTGCAGAGGCGTAAACAAGAAATTCTCCCCACTCTTTCACGGACACATAGGGGCCCCTCACAATAGCCATCCCGCTGCTCCCTGCATCCTCAGGAGCAATGCTCCAAAAAGCGGCTGGTAAGGAGGAATAATCTACTCTATCCTAATGGATAGGCTGGACTCTGCACTCCACGTACACAGGGAGCAGCACTCTTGAAGGCACGGTCTCTCTGTGGATTGTTCTTGGACTGCTCTCTGTTGCCCCTTTTTACTTAAAGACGCAATCTAGCCCAAAGATTTGTAGTGAATTAGTTCTAGAAGCATGCTGGAAACAATTTGAGACTTGGGCCTGGTCCACACTAACCCCCCACTTCGAACTAAGATACGCAACTTCAGCTACGTGAATAACGTAGCTGAAGTTGAAGTACCTTAGTTCGAACTTACCGCGGGTCCAGATGCGGCAGGCAGGCTCCCCTGTCGACTCCGCGTACTCCTCTCGCGGAGCAGGAGTACCGGCGTCAACGGCGAGCACTTCTGGGATCGATCTGGAATTGATTTATCGCGTCTAGACAAGAAGCGATAAATCGAACCCAGAAGATGGATTGCTTACCGCCGGACCCGGAGGTAAGTATAGACGTACCCTAAGGTACTCTGGTGGTTAGTTCAGTTGTATTCATTTAGATGGAATAAAGGGACCCACAGAATTAAAGGTGTTAACCCAGTTTTAAACAAGGTTTGGCATACAGAGAGCTTAGCCTGCTGAGTACCATTGTAAACATGTCATTTTAATCTTTTATTCCGATACAGAAAAGAAGGAAAAATAGGGAAAGCATTTGAAATGTGAAGCATTAAGTAAGGCTTTCATTTTAACAACATCCTTTGGTTCCTTTCCCTTTAGTTGGAGAGAGTTTTTAAAAGGAAAAAAAACCACACCTTGTCTGACAGTCTTTTAGATGGTAGCAAAGATAGTAATAACTATCCTTTTTGGGGGGGAAAAAGAGAAAGTTAACTATGATGAGCTGGAGCTGTTGTTATTGCCACTGCTGTTAAAGTCTGATCCAATTTCCTAAGAAGACAAGACAAAACAAAACAAACACACACCGGGGAAGATAAAAGAATAGCAAAGACAGAAGATACGGCTTTTGTCTCTGGTGTTGACTTTCACTTGCAGCCTCAGTGCAGGAAGGCACAGCACACGGTTTTACTAGTCACTCTGAGACTCGGCAAATTTGTACCATCATTAGGTAATTTCGAGTATTACATTTAGCTGCCTTTTTCTGGACACAGGCTTACAGCTGTGTTGCAAAATATGCCATTTTGTCTGACTAATCCAGACCCTTATTATATGGAAGGAAATAGGAGAGAGATAGAAAAGAGGAAAAAATAATGTGGGGAAGAAAAGGACGTGTGGGGTGGGAGGTAGGCAGAACTCTCACATCCCAGGTAGTGGTTGGTTCTGGCTGAATTCCAGCAGAGGTCTCAGTGGTATCTGGGTCCCCCTCTCTGGCCTGGTCTGGTCAGGACATCTCTCAGGATCAGAATAACTGAGTCCCCTAAGGCTGGGGGACCAGGAGATGGTGGGAGTGTCAGCCATGACAGTGAATCTTGCTCCAACAGCTAATTTTTTTTCCAGAGTTTCTTTAAGGACACCAAAAGGGCATGATGGGTTAAATAGCCAGTTCTCTCATTATATGGTCCATCCGTTGGCCTAGTTGTCAGCATACCAATTTTGGTTCATTGATCTCTGGTTCCACACATCGCTTGATAAACAAGAGATCTTAGCACAGTTCTTGAGTTACATCAGTGGACCTTTTAGTTTGGACTAAATCAGTCTGTCTTGCTTTTTGAATTTTTCCTCATTAGATGTTGTAGGTTATTCCTAGATTCCAAGGCCAGAAGGGACCATTGTGATCATCTAGTCTGATCTGCTGTATAACACAAGCCATAGAACTTCCCCAAAATAATTCCTAGAGCATATCTTGATTTAAAAATTTGCAGTGATGGAGAATCCACCACACCCCTTGGTGAATTGTTCCAGTGGTTAATTACTCTCTCACTCAAACATTTATGCCTTATTTCCAGTTTGAATTTGTCTAGCTTCAACTTCCAGCCATTGGATGATGTTATACCTTTCTCTGCTAGATTGAAGAGCCCATTATTAAATATTTGTTCCCATGTAGATACTTATAGAGACTATAATCTAGCCACTCCTTAACTTTCTCTGTTAAGATAAATAGGTTGAGCTCCTTAAGTCTTTCACTAGAAGGCATATTTTCTAATCCTTTAGTCATTCTCATGGCTCTTCTTTGAACACTCTCCCATTTATTAACATCCTTCTTGAATTGTGGGCACCAGAAATCGCCACAGTATCCCAGCACTGGCTGCATCAGTGTCAAACAGAGACAAAATAACTTCTCTACTTCTACTCAAGATTCTTCTGTTTATGCAGCCCAGGATCACATTTGCTCTTTTGGCCACCGGGTCACACTGGGAGCTTATATTTAGCTGGTTATCTGCCATGACCCTCAAATCTTTTTTCAGAGTCACTCCTTCCCAGGATAGAGTCCCCTGTTCTGTAACTATGGCCTCCATTATTTGTTTCTTGATGTATACATTTGCTTTGAGCCATATTAAAACATATATTGTTTGCTTGCACCTAGCTTACCAAAATTGCTCTAAGTCAGTGACCCATCGTCTTCATTATTTACCACTCCCCTATTTTTTTTTTTTTTTTGTCATCTGTAAACTTTATCAGTGATGATTGTAGGTTTTCATCCAGGTCATTGATAAAAATGGTCAAAAGCATAGGCCAAGAACCAATTCCTGTGGGATTCCCTTGTGGCACTACATAAATTTTCACTCTTTCTACAGTTAAACTCACAATTAGGGCACATGTGTAGACCCCATTATCACAACAGTTACACATCAGCTAAACAGCACATGCTAGGCATAAATCCTATACCAGCAGCCTCTCTGAGGGTCGGGGCTCTGCAGTTGCTTCTACAATCATATGGAAAAGTATAAAGCTTCAAGGCCTGCCCATCTTTCTGAAGTATCAAGTGGCACAAGAAGGGGCTGTGAAGCAGGAACAGGAGGTGAGGAAAGCTGGTAAATCCCTATTTTCACTGCAAGAAATTATTTCTTCTGAGGAGTAAATAGTTACTGGGCCTTCTCAGTCTGCCCACCCGTCTACCTGTCAGCCTCCTCTCTGTTCTTTTGGCACCATCTGGAGTAGCCAGTCTTAGGAGGGACATGTGAGAAGGCAAATGGTAGCAGTGACTTTGCCAGTCACCAGTGGATACACTAAGATAAGAGTGCAGGTGAAGAAAGGGCCAGAGAGACACGGGATAGGGGAAGTATGGAGAGAGGCAAAGCTACCAAAAACTTGTGTATGTTTGGGAAAACTGAGATAGAGCCACCAAAGACTTGGACAGATAAGGGGAAAGGGGCTGAAGTGGGGTAGGAAACAAGTAGGGTAGGATGTGGAAAGAGGAGGACAAAGGACAGCTTTTGCTTGAGTGTACGATGGTTGGGAGGTTGTGAGTGGCTATGAGAGGTTGGAATGGCCCAACTTATTTGAAATTTGGCAATTCAGGTGGTGTGCATTGTTGAGATGGTACCAAATTATTATGAATTGCTGAGACTGATGTGAATGAATGTGGTAAGCATGAGTTTGGGATAGCTTGGTATGTCTGAATTTGCTAGAGGATTCTGGGAGCAGGATTCTCTTAGCATTAAATAAATGATGTGGAAAATTACTGTACGTGCTGAAACTGCACTTGAATGGTTAATAAAGTCTCAATCTGCGTGTATGTTTCAACATAGAACTTTCGAATATCAGTTGGGGGACCAACTCAAAAAGTAAAGAAGACGTAAAAACATGCAATCAGTGGGCTTGGTTCAAGCTGACTTGGGTGAAAATGACCACTCTGGATGGCATTGCATTAAGAGTTTAAGTGAATGATGGATGCGAGGGTAAACATTGATTGAGCTATGGTCTGTGTCTGCTTTGCAGTCCCTTCTAAAACGTTAATTAAAGAAAACCAGTAATGAACGCCCACAGAGCATATTTCTAGGACATGACTCCTTTGAGAACAAAAGGTATAAATGCTAAGCAAAGTAAATTAGTTAAGTTAGTTCCCAAATTAACATCTGAAGACATTGTGAGACGGAGGGCCTAGGGCAACCTAGGCCCTGCGTTGAGGAACCTTTGCGGGATTCTAGGACCAGAAGGGCTCAGGATGACCTAGACCCTGCTTCAGCGGACACTTGATAGACCAAGTACCTGAGAGGGGCAGAGAAGAAGTCTTCATCTAGAATTGGTAGATATACCTGCTTTGTTTGCCAATCAGGATACTTTGTAAAGCTAACATAGTTACTGAGGGTTTATGCTTGGGGAGCTGAGGCTTATTGGAAAAGATATGTACTGTGTAACCTTAACTGCTTGTGTGATTCTTTCTCAGATAAATTACTGTGCATTAAGCATATTGGTTTCCGAATAATGGTACTGGTGGTAATCCGCCCAGCTGTGGGCCATTAAAGATCCATTTCAACATGCATGATGAAGGACATAACTCCACACCGTGTAGAAGTCAAGCATAGGAGTTTATTACGTACAGCGCTGATGGAGTGTCACCTTATTAGGCTCAGAGACACTATCAATCAATTGATTACAATGGAATATATGGATTTTCCATGGGCGGGGGAAAGTGACGGGGTAGGCAGTTCCACACCCCGGATAGGTTTAGCAGCAAGACAAAATAGCACATTAGCCAATGGTCAAAAGGTTACATAATGTCTCCGCCCATGGTCTCAAGTTAACAAGTTAACATTTAATTAGTACTTTAATAAAATGTTATTAGTATAAAATATATGTTGAATTCTGATTTGGGTTCCATAGGAATGAAGCAACTCCTCTGATTGTCGAACAGATACATACCTAGGGGTTAAAGCAAAGAAACAGTGAAAGTATATGGCAATAAAGATTGTCTTTCAAGTTGCTCATTTTAAGGCAGGCTTTGGTCCCTGGGAAAGGGAGGTGGGAGGAGGCCATATCCTATATTGACATGCTTGAACCTTTCATAAACTCAAGGTTAGTGTTTGGGAAGAACATTTCCCTACAAAGAAACAAAACAACAGAAACAGGACTTATTTGTTCTCTTTGCAATTTTGAATAAAACACAATTATTGCCCCAACATCTGGTATTTTTGCTGAACTGGCTCATCTTAGCAAAGCAAAGTTATCTTCATCTGAAAGTCATCTGAAGAAGTGAGGTTCTTACCCACGAAAGCTTATGCTCCCAATACTTCTGTTAGTCTTAAAGGTGCCACAGGACCCTCTGTTGCTTTTTACAAAGTTATCTTTATTTATTCTGCTTTCTCTTAGCTAATCGCTAGTTGCTAGGCCTCTGACCTCTTGACCAAACTCTGGACCTTGGGCCTGTAAGAGAGCTGACGATCCATATACCAAGTTATTACATAAGCTATGGATTTTAACCCTTCACATGAGCCCAGAGGCTACCATGGGCTCGTATTGTAGAACTCCAACTAAATAAATAGCAGTAGCCGATCGAAGTTTACCAACTACTAATTTCTGTATTTACAGATGTGATCAGAATGTATAACTTGACACTAGGCCTCTCCTTGTTTGTCTGTTTATGCTGATTATTTGAATTGCATAACTATAAAGTGCTGAATTGTGCTGCTGGGCTTTACATCTAACCATTGAGTTGCGTGCTGGTGATTGCTCTCTGAGAGCAATCATTGCTACTTGATCTATCTCTCACTGGAGTGGTATGTCAGACTTTTCATCTTAAAACACAAGTGAAGGGGCATAAATTGGAATTAGCATTAGACTAAATTTGATTTCTTTTCCTACCAAATCCTCTGCTGTAGGTATTTTTATTTCATCTGCCATCTCTCTCTGCATTTTGGGGTGCAGGTAGTGTCCAGTCCTGAATTCGTAGGTCTAATTTCTTCTGCATCATCCTTATTGAGGTAAATGTTTCATTTGGCATGACAGTACTGGTCTGGAGCCACAAACCCTAGGAGCCTGGATGCCCCAGCAGCCCACCAGGAAACCCAGCAACTTCTGTCAGAACTTTCTCTGTGATTTGACAAAAGTTTGTCAAACCTGAGGTGCTTCCATTACATATTTTGGGTTTGACATATCAGTGTTTTCCTCTGAAATTGTGTTGCATTGGAAAATTCCCAACTAGATCTTGTACTAGTGCATTGGAAAAAAAATCCCAATTTATTTTATTAATCCCAAGTTATTTTAATGACACACTGCTTCATTAAAACAATGGAACACAGTTATATCTTAGAAGCTAAACTACTCTTGTGCATTTAGAGGCATGTTCACTCCCTGTGCATGGCCAGACTAAGACAACCCAGAACCCTAGGTACATTCCTCATAGGTGTCACCATGGCTATGCCACTTCTTCGTAATGGGAGGGGCCACCTATACAAAAGCAATCTGGTGGATTTATGGCCAGTCTACCCACCATACGTCTTTGGGCAAGATAGGCCTGCCCAGATTGCTTTACTGTCAGCTGAGGTCTGCCCAAAGGAAGGAAGTCTCTCACCCTTCTGTATTAGGGGATCTGTGATGGGGTGTTAACACTTTCAGGGCTAGCGTGATGTGAAGGTGGTTCAGAGTGGGCCAATTAACCATAGAGGCCGCAGCTGAGGGAGAGCCAGGGACTGATTTAGTTGGGGATTGGCCCTGCTTTGAGCAGGGGGTTGAACTAAATGACCTCCTGAGGTCCCTTCCAACCCTGATATTCTATGATTCTATGAAAAGACTAATAGAAGATGAAGCCCAGCTAGTCAGGAGCAGGCTCGGCTTCTGTAAATTGAGAGCATAAAGGGGCTGCAGGGAGAGAGTCTGTACTCTCTCTGAGAGACGAGAGATGCGAAGGAGTAAACTCAGTGGGGTGTATAGGCTGAGGGACCCTAGCTCTGGAAGAAGGGTCAAGCCCAGAGGAGTTGTGAGGAAAGAGAACTCGAGAAGACAGGGTAGGAAGAATCTCAGGGAAACAGCAGCAAGGAAGGGGACTATGTAGATCTTGGCTGCTGGTTATAGAGTCCCTGGGCTTGAACCCAATGTAGACGGAGGGCCTGAGCTTCTCTACTAGCCCCTGGGAAGTGGCACAGAACTGTTGGAGGTGCCAGCTGGACAGCTGGTCCAGCGAGACTTTGATACCCTGGAAGTGGGGACTTTATAGTGACCTAGTAGAAGATTATGTTGCAAAGAGAGAGATCTGTGAATTATGGGAAGAGACCACCGCAGCCATGCAGTGACCATTGGCAGAGGGTGTCATATGGGAGGAAGCTCCTATGCCATGCCTGACCAGGAGGAGGCATTCTTGCAGTGAGTGCTCCCTTCTGACGCCACCCCAGCAGAGTCATGAAGGGGTGACTGCAGCATAGGCCCCTGCATACCCAAGGACATTGCTGCCCTCCCAGAGCATTGGTCTACGTATTGACTACAGAATAAAGTGAAGGGGTAGTTCACATATATGAATTTGTTAATCTAGATGTGATCAGATGTATTTCACCACACAACCAGTCCATACTCCACTTGCACAGAGCCCACATACTAAAGCTTTCTTGTGGTGTTCACACTAAGCAAAAGGCTACAGTCAGTGGATAGACTCGGTGTATATAAAACATGTGCCAAAGGCATTTGTTAGTGCTAAGTAACTGAAATAAGCACTTACGCTGCTTTAACTTTGTACATTGCTTTGAACATATTATTCCTCAAAAAATCTGTACCCAACTCTGGAAATGTCTCAGATTAACTGTTCTCCTTAGGAACTTGTGCTGACGTATTATAGCTTGTAAATAATTCACATTGGCCTCTTTAAGAGTAGACTGGGGCTTTGACATCTGTGATATTTTAGCTTGAACTACAACTAAAAGGCACAGGTGAAATCTTATGCATTTGCAAGGGAATAGATCTAATCTGAGTGCGTGCTCAGTCTTGACAAAGCAAAATCTTTTTTAAAAGCAAAAAATCCTAGAACTACCAGAGATGCAAATGTCTCAATTCTCTCTTCTGTTGTACCTCTTCTTCAGGTTACATTAGAAACTCTCTTGGGCAGGAACCCTGTCTCTTTACCCGTCCATAAAGCCTAGCATGGTGGTGGTGCTGTACAAATAATAAATAGCAGCAACTGATTCAACCAGTTCCCTGAAGAGACAAAACAGCAGCTGGATGTATAATAGAAGTACATAAGAGGTGTAACAAATTCCTGTGTGTAATGCAATTAAAAACTTTATGCTGTAAGAGTCACATTAAGTGGAGCTGTTTTAAAATGGGAAGTAATAGAACTGAAGCAAAGGAATAAGTTTTATAATGTATCACTGTAATACTGCTTGCTTTGGGAATTCTTTGCCTCAGTTCATTAAACTTAGTAGAAGCCTTAGTTACTTTTAAAAGTTAAAGAGTTTTTTATGGTATAACTGGGCAGTTAATTGGATTTTATTGATCTGAAATGATATTTTATTATACTTGTAACGTACTTTGAGCTTATGTTAAGAGAGTTAAATAAAGTGATTCATTTATAAAGATCATAGTTTAATCAATTACATTTATAATAAGAATTTTATGCTACAAAGGAGACTAATGCTGAGTTTCATTATATGGTGTGTTCTAATGAAGGACTTATGTTTATATAGCCCCTTTCCTCCAGAGGGACCCTAAAACTCTTTACAAACTACAGTGTGATAAGGAACATTTGAGTCATAGGATATTTGAGGAGAGGATAAGTGGATGGTGTTGCAGGTGGGAAGGGGTGAGAGGAGGAGACAGAAGGAAGGGGATGAAGGCAGTGGTATCACTGGGATGGAAGGAGAAACCCTGTCTTCTCTTTCTGCCAATAAACCATTTCAGTATATGAACTGGGCCTGGCAGCAAATGACTTGTTCAAATCAGATAAATTCACCTGTGTTTGAGATATAGGAACAATCACACACAAACCAAAGTTTTGTGGGTTTCAGATTTTGTTTTCTTTATTCCAAAATAAAGTTGATTTTTCCAGACTGTATTTCGCAAGTGACTAGGCTTTTAGACTAATTCCAGTTATTAACTTAAATTTAAATGATTTTGCTATTGACTGAAAGTGACAGCTTAGGCACATGCTATGCAACATTTTTCATAAATTTGTTATCAAATGCACTGGCTTGATCAAAATGAACACTCTCCAGTGAGATTTTTTATTTGTGGCTGCCATTTTGAATTCAGTACCCTTTTCTCTGATGACAAAGGCTAAGCTTTTCAAAAGTGGGTAACTAAAACTAGGCTCCAACATGTATTTTTAAGGACCTGAATAAGTGAACTGACTTTCAGAAGTGCCGAACATTCAGAAACTCCCACTGAAGTCAATCAGTTTCAGAAATGTTCAAAATTCAGCCACTAAAAGGCCTCTACACGGGTTCCTAAAGTTGTAATTTCAGGCACCAGTTTTCCACTAATTTGGCCTAAAACATAGGAGGCTGGTTGTCATTGATAAGAAACACATTGTTCTCTTTTTGACAGTCATTTTACTGAACAGCAAAGGAAACATGCTTTTGCACCTTTGATATCTGACCAAGGGAGACCAGAAAGCATTCAGCAGCTTTTTTACGTTATTTCTACATATCACAACTTATAATTATGCTATGATTGCTCAGTTCTCTTGTCCAGCAACAGTCACCATCTAAAACTTTTTTCTGCTTTTCACCTGTGCACATGGTTATAAAATTTAAACCAAACCCAACTACATAGAAGTCAGATTTCCAATTGCATCCTGGGATGAATAAATTATGCAAATTACAGTAACCGTCCCCTCCCCCCCGAATGAGGAAGGATGGAATGTCCCTTGTAGGGAGAGGGTGTTTTTAAAGAGGATGTATGTCATTGTTACTATGACTAACAGCTAACATGTAGAGCCTGATAACTAAGAACATCACAAGACTTCTCATTTGATGTTTCTTCATGTGTTTTTTAGTGAACTTTTGGGGGTTCCATAGGTTCCCAGTTAAAATTCCAGCTGAGATACATTCTTCACTAAAAAACACATGAAGAAACATCAAATGAGAAGTCTTGTGATGTTCTTAGTTAACAGGCCCTGTGTTGTAAAATGAAAACCCATCTCTCGTTTCCTTCACTGGTTTGGGAACTACCCCAGCCCCTACTGTCCTCACTCACTTGATTTGTTTCAGGATGCCCATGTGCATCTGCTATTTTTTTTTTTACTTGCTGTCAGTTACAATTGTGCACAGCTGAAAATGAGCAGTTAAAGATGGTTCCCTGTCTTAAGGCTCTGAGCAGTGCTGGTGTAATTCACTTGTGGTTCGGTGAGTCAGCACAGGTGTCTGTGCTGCTCACACCTGGCTTGAGGGCTGCGTGCGGGGACTACAGGCAGAGCAGCCACACAGGGATGTCTGTGCACATCTCACTCACCAAGGAAAGGCTGGACCAGCTGCAGAAATGTAGGCATCAAGAAGTCAATAATGGAGGCAGGCCAGGGGCAGGGTCTTCAGATCCACGTTTACAGTGATCCTATGGTCTCAACATCCTGTACAAATACAGAGAGGTCAAGACCTCAGTTCCAGCCCATAGGCTGGAATAGAGCTACACAGAGGCTATTCAGCAACCCTGCAACAATACTCAAGATGCACAGTGCTCAAATCCTTAGGCTTCATGAGGGTGGAGTAAATGTAGGCCTCTCAGAAAGCTACACACACTCTCTGGTATAGGATTAAACCAGGGGCGGGCAAACTTTTTGGCCTGAGGGCCACATCGGGTTTCAAAATTGTATGGAGGGCAGGTTAGGAGAGGCTGTCTCCCCAAACAGCCAGGCGTGGCCCGGTCCCTCTATCCAATCCCCCGTGCCCCCTTACTGTGCAACACAGAGTACTGGTGGCTGGTGGCGTTACAGCCGCTCTGCCCAGAGCACCGGGTCAGGCCACCGCTCTGCAACTGTGCTGCCTGGCCGCCCAGAGTGTTGTGCCGGCAGCGCGGTGCGCTGAGGCTGCGGGGGTGGCAGGACAGCAGGCAAGGAGCCGGGGGCTAGCCTCCCGGACCAGGAGCTCAGGGGCCGGGCAGGAGGGTCCTGCAGGCTGGATGTGGCCCACAGGCCGTAGTTTGCCCACCTCTGGATTAAACGATGGAATACTTAGTGATTCAGAAGCATTCTAGCTGATTGCTTTTTTTAGGGGGTTTTATTTAAAAACCCTAAGGAAACACAATTTTTAAACATTATTCAGTGGAATATTAAAGAACTACAAAAATATTGTCTGGTCCCTACTTTTGAAACCTCATCTCCATCTTCTCCATTTTTCCCTTCTCTTCTCCTGCTTCCTCTGGAATCTGCATTCCAACACAACATTTTTGGTTTCCACTCCTTCCATTCAGTGAAGTCTGGATTTTTTTTGAGATACAGCCCTGCATTTGCTTTCTCTTACAGTGGGCTCTAGCACTCCTTGTCCAGAAGCATCACAGACTTGACATTGGTCTTCTCTCTGACTCCTCTGTTTCCACATTTTTTATCTTCCACTGATAATGCTCCATTAGTTTCCTTTCCTCTCCCCCACCATGGTGCTGACCTCTATGAGTTCCCCCATTTCCTCCACATCCACCATCCTCTCTGATTTTGACTCTACATCTTCCTCTTCCATTTCTCACATCTCCTGCCTTTAACTTCAGCAACTTCTGTTTTGAACAGACCGTCTGGCCCATTAGCCTACCTTAGTCAATTATGCCAGCGTCAACACACCTTCCCTCCACATTTGTCTGCTTCTCCCACAACCATCTTCACACTTCTTTACATGCCAATCCCCACTCATAGCTGGAACATCTTCACGAGCTAATCTGCAAGGCCTCTACCCTCTCCTCCAGAGCGACTTCTGCCATAATACCTAGAAGCAATACTCAGCTGGTAATGGCTGGATGGAAGGGCAGTTGCAGGTGGCTGATATTTACTTTATCCCTATTCTTCTCCCTGCATCCTGTTTGTTTGCTCTTTGTCATAGATTGTGAGCTCTTTGGAGCAGGGTCTGTATTTGAAAAGCACATTGTGGGCGCTTCTACAATATAAATAATAATAACTGTCCAATGTGTCTGCCACGTGGAAGATGCATGGTACATTAATAGGGTTGCATTGTTACTTTGTCCTTTATTAATGCAGGTTTCCATGACTCCAAAGGGAGAAAAATTTATCAAAGCCAGTAGTTAAAACTGACAATTTACATTCTGGTCTTCAGCTTAAAAAATGTGATGTACATTTAAATAATTAGATTCTTTGAGTGCTTGGTCACATGTTATACTGCTACCTGTTCATCTTCCAGTAATCTTCTGTAATAACACAAAACCCTATGGGATATCAGTTTCCAATGGGGGAGGGATAGCTCAGTGGTTTGAGCATTGGCCTGCTAAACCCATGGTTGTGAGTTCAATCCTTGAGGGGGCCACTTGGGGATCTGGGGCAAAATCAGTACTTGGTCCTGCTAGTGAAGGCAGGGGGCTGGACTCAATGACCTTTCAAGGTCCCTTCCAGTTTGAGGAGATAGGATATCTCCATTAATTTATTTTATTTTATTTTATTTTATTTTATTTTTATAACTGTCTGACTTGTTCTATTTATAGCAAATCTCTGTAATCTGAATGGGCTAAGTTTTTATCATTTTTAAATGTGCAACGTTTAAAGCCAAGTAAAGAAATGTGTGTGCTATATGTATGCTAGCAGTACATGTTATATCTGCATGATTGGAACCTGCACATAAGATGGTTGTCTTAATGGAATATTTTCATTTTTCTACAGAAAATTGGCTTTTTGACTAAACAAAACTTTTTTCAAAAAAGACCGTGGTGCACCATGGGAGAAGTAGTCCAACCAGGGAGCCTGGCCTATAGATGAGTGTGGAAGCATGAAAAACATGAACTACAATTCCCATGAGGCACAAGGGTGCCATTTCAGAATCAAAACATTTCAGTTTCAGTTTCTGGTTTTAAAAAAAAAAATCCCCAAGAAAATTCCATTTTCTGATCAGCTTTGTCTACACAGTTCAAAGCCTTAAGCATTTGAAAACTAAAGATAGAAGTAGGGTTTTAGTTCAGAACTATCTGGTTATTTTTTATATCACTACCATGAGTGTAATATCAACATGCCTCCAAACTTTGACAAAGTTCAGATCTGGATCCAAACTTTGTTGCATTGGATTATTTTTGTTAAAACTTTTGAACTGACTAACAACATATAAGGCGTAAGAAACCAATGTGTATAAAAGCCTTTTCTTAAGTATTTCAAGAGATACTTGCCACTTATGGGACAGATCCTCAGCTCATACACCATCCTCTTGGCACCATTCCCACATTGCAAAGGGGATGTGCAGCTGCTTTGACTGGGATGAGGGGACTTCCCTCTTATGGGAGAAGCCCCAGATGGCATGGAGCTGGTATAGCTAGGGTTACCATACGTCCTCTTTTTCCCGGACATGTCCAGCTTTTCGGCAGTCAAACCCCCGTCCGGGGGGAATTGCCAAAAAAGCCGAACATGTCTGGGAAAATGGCGGCTCTGCTTCTCCCTGACTCTTCGGCTCTGTTTAAGAGCCGGGCTGCCTGAGCGCTACCGGCTTCGGGCAGCCCCCGTGCCTCCAGACCCTGCGCCCCCAGCCGGGCACTTCCCCTCCCGGGCTCCGGCGGCGCAGGGTCCGGAGGCACGGGGGCTGCCCGAAGCCGGTAGCGCTCGGGCAGCCTGGCTCTTAAACAGAGCCGAAGAGGAGCAGAGCCTCCAGCCGCGCGGCTCTGCTCCTCTTCGGCTCTGTGTAACTTACACAGTGTAAGTTACGCAGAGCTGCCGGTGGAACAGCCCATATGGAGTCCTTCCAGCTTGTATACGTTAGAATAGCTCTGAGGTTCCTCTAACTTGTGCAGAGAGGTGAAATTCACCCCCCCACCCCCACAGTGATCCCTATGATTGAGGAGAGCAGAGAAGTGACCTAAATCCACCTAAACACCCTCTCCTAAGGAGCGCCAAGAGGATTTCAGGAAAACCTGAAGATCTGACCCTGTCTTTTTGGGGAAGTTTGCTTGTTAAAATCAGAAAACCAATAGAAAGCTTCTTGTTAGCACCCTCTCTTCTGTAATTGTTTTCGGTATTTGATATTCATGGTTAGTTTGAATCATGATTATAAATACTTGTCATAGTTTAGGACTATTAGCTTTAAGCTTCCCACTGTATAATTGTAAGAATGTAGGGAGATGAAGGACAACTAGATTCCTTGTAAGTATTATCTGGAATCAATCTAAAAGCTGGTATAGGAGAAATTTTGTCAAAACATGGTGGATTGAATGGCCTCTGTAAAGCTGCTGCCAACTGGATCTAATTTAACCAAACAACATGTCTGAGTCTCCTCCGAACCAGTAACGTATTTTATTAATTTAATGAATAATTCTAGTCTTTAAAACTTTTTAGTGCATTTACATGTGATGGATATAGGTGACTGAAGTTTGTGTAGATGAGCAAATCAAAGTGACCTCTTAAAGTAAGCTGCAGATGGAGAACAGGGATGGGGAGCATATTTCTCCTATCGAAATCGTCATCCTATCCACACTATTAGTGCATAAGGCAGCAGTCAAACAATGCCAATTGTTCCTATCCTGAGCTTGTTTTTCCAGGTCTTTTATATTAAGATGTAATAATGCCACTTCAGCCATTACTGTCTATGGAGTGTGCTTCTAGGCGAGCCTTTGCATCGCTTGCCACGGGGTCATCAAGAAACACTTATTTATGTAGTCTGTCAGGCTTTCCTAAAATGTCACAAATATGTCCATCTCTTCTGTACTACTTGGATTGTTGTAGGTCATTATGTCTAGTTTGGACTTTTTCATTAGTTATTCTATTAGTCCTTTTTACTTTGAATATTCCACAAACACCTGCATTGAAAGCTGTTTAGTTTGCATTGGATAGACTTACCATTTTTCCAGGACTCTGCTCCATATAAGGGATGCTTTGGACGTTGCTTCTCCAGATCTTAAGTTTGGTGGTTTTGCTAATCACATTGGGCTTCCACACTTTATTGAGTTTTTGAAATATAGCACTTGCTTTACCTATTCTGGACCTATCGTGAATGATGCTATCTGGATAAGTAAATTTATTAATGGTTTTCAAGGCTTCATCTTTCAAATAGATAAAATCATTGGTAGGCAAATTAATTTGAATAACTTCCATGTTTGATTTATTAATAAAATCTACTTGCTTGGCAGAATTTGCAAGACCATCTATCTTTCACTGCATATCATCAATTGATTTACTTATAACACCAGATGTCATCTGCAAAGTTTGTCTCCAAGCTCACCATCTATATATACAATACCTATTTCCATATTGACAGTCCCTTGCATAGCAAAGTCAATAATGATTCCAAACAAAATGGAGGACAAGATACAACCTTGCCTGATACCAGTCTTAACACCAAACCAGTCCATTTCTGGTTTAGCTTTAATTGCACATGAATTTGAACGATTTTGTTGGGGACTCCATGGATTTGTGTGATCTCACAGTGATTATCTACACTATCAAATGCCTTCTGACAATCCACAGAATTCAGGACTACTGGCAGCAGCTATTCTTTGCTTTGCTCTATGATATTACACAGGATGACAGTCTGGACTACAAAAGATCGATTTATTCCTTTATCTCTATATTCCTCTTTTTCATTGTTTACATCCCTTTGGTCCTAAGTCATTGAGCAGAATTAATTTAGCATGTTTTCTTTCTGCAATAGCATCCCAATTGAAATCCATTCTTCCTTCCTGCCTTTGCTAGATCCTGGATGGTCTCTGCTGGTATTACTACTACTTTACTGATACACTGGGGAGGCCCTTTCCCCTGTTAGTTCTATTTATCCCCAGATAATATTTCCCTAACCTGCCTCGCATGGGTGTTGTGAGGATAAATACATTAAAGATTGTGAAGCTCTCTGAGGGCTGGTCTACACTGGGGGGGGGGGGAATCGATCCAAGATACGCAACTTCAGCTACACGAATAGCTTCAGCGAATAGCGTGGCTGAAGTCGAAGTATCTTGGATCGAATTACCTGGGGTCCACACGGCGTGGGATTGATGGCCGCGGCTCCCCCGTCGACTGCACTATCGCCGCTCGCTCTGGTGGAGTTCTGGAGTCAACGGTGAGCGCGTTCGGGGATCGATATATCATGTCTTAACGAGACACAATATATCGATCCCAGATAAATCGATTGCTAACCGCCGATACGGCAGGTAGTGAAGACGTACCCTGAGACTACAGTAATGGA
Source organism: Trachemys scripta elegans (assembly GCF_013100865.1). Taxonomy (NCBI): domain Eukaryota; kingdom Metazoa; phylum Chordata; order Testudines; family Emydidae; genus Trachemys; species Trachemys scripta. The sequence goes on from NC_048302.1 coordinate 114,341,796, forward strand.
AGCCATGTAAGTACCTGAGAGAGAGAGATTTCTTCAGCTATGTGAAGAGATGCTTGAATTCAATGCATTGAATTCAATCTGCCAGCAGTTTTGCAACTATGCTAAACCAACAAACTATGGAATTTAGTTTTAGTTGTACTTATAACGTTTAATAAACTAGAAATAATACCTCAAATTTGACAGATTTTAAATGTATGGGCCTAATTCTCTACCAGCTTGCATCAAATTGGGTATAAAACACTTTCATTCAGATTTGGTGAGATTTTACACCTCCTTCTCAAGTTGTCAGTGGTTACACAAGGTGCAAGACAGTGAGGAATTGGAGTGAGACCCCCATATATTTAATTTTCTATTCAGTATGCTAGAGGGGATATATGTGTGTGAGAGAGACAATCAATCATTGTGATCCAGATTCTGATCAGTTACACCAGAATTAAAGGAATTACTGTATTATAACTGAGATCAGAATCATTTACTGAACCTGCCCCCAGTGTCCAGTCTCTGAAATGATCATTTCTCACTTAAATTAGCAAAGCAGACTTTCTCAGACTGCTGTTTTTCATTGCATTCTCCCATTTTATTTTGACTTGTTAAACTAGTGGTACTCTTTGTCTGGTGCAAAAGGGTACAATATTTTTGATGACCTCCTGTCACATTCATATTCTTCACTTCCTATGCTTCCAATTCTATTCTCCTCATAGTCCCTTCCCTTCCCTCTCTTTCTTTATCTTCACTTTTGTCTTCTCCTTCCTCGGTTATTTCTTTCCAGAAAACAAATGTAACACAAGTATTGTCCATAGTATGAACAATACTTCTTTTACTGTAATGTTTTTATGTGTATGGATTCTGGGCCAGATCCTCAGCTGGTGTAAACTGAAATCAGTGGTGGTAGGTCTGTTTACATCAACTGATGATTTGGCCCTCTGTTGATGTAACATCAGCCTGCAGCTAGCATTCATTCTTACTTTTATTCTAATTACCAATGTAACATTCTGAAAATCTCCATCCTTGGAGATTTTCAAGAGCAGGTTAGACAAACACCAGTCAGGGATGGTCTAGATAATACTTACTCCTGCCATGAGTGCAGGAGACTGGACTAGATGACCTCTCGTGGTCCCTTCCAGTCCTATGATTCTCTGAAAATGCCCAAAATCTTCACCACGCCACCCTGGCAACCCCTTACCATCCACACATGCACTTGTTTCTCATCTTTTCTATATACAGGAGACCTGTGAGGTGAGTTTTTAAAATCTAATAGAGCACTGCCCTTTTGGCTAAAAATAAATAGTAACTATTCAATGTCTGATACATCCTCTATCAGAGGGCTACCGGTTGCACATGCAGAGGAGGAAACTTGATGTAATAGGTCTTTCCCATGACTGACTTTCCATACTATTAGCCATATCATCTTTATGTCTGACATGTTTATTACTGTGGTGCATGGACCCATAGTGTCCACAGTGCTTTTGCTGGTGGTCTGTGAAGAGGTGCTGGTCATATGGTGCTGGCTTTCCGCCACATTTCTGGTCATTATGTTCACTTTGTAGCTTTTTTGCTATAAAATAAACTAGACAAAGAACATGTTTGTCCAATTATGTAAAGTTTTGTCACACCTGATGCTCTGTCACACAAATAAAATGTGTATTCTGTCAAGGCTTTTGTGTAATATATTTGCATATGTTCAGGTTCTGTGGGAGAGTTTGTAAATAGCTAGCTTGTTAATTAGTGTATTTCACCACCACCTCTTTCTAGAACACGTATTTGGAGCTATATTTTTCACTACCCAGGGCTATGATTGTAATTTAGTGTGTAATTTAAGCAGGCTTTGCAATAATCTACACTTGTATTGGAGACATACAAAGAAAAAATATGTGGCACAGAAAGTGACATTCTTCCTTCTGAATCAGTATTGACCTAATGCCCCAGAATGTTGTGTTGGTGCATTATTCTATGGGAGAGGCCCTTGATTGGTTAAGAGGTGAAACAAGGGTCCTAATGTATTTGCAGTCTAAGAGTAGAGATTTTAATATTGGTGCTCTAATTAAAATCTACTTGGGTGATAGTCCACCTACCAACATTTCTCCTGTTGTTTCAGTGCATAAATTATTCTCCGTTGTTTCCCCTTGGGCTGGCAGGTAGTGTTGTGTACTGTATAAAAGCTGCCCTCTTCACGTCAGGGGTGGATTCCTCTCAATGACTGGTAAAGTAAACCTTATGTATATAGAACAGAAACCTACATTTATACAAGGTTGGTCTGTATTTAAGTCTCAAAAGTCAGGAAACGATACTTTTAAGTGGAACATGTAATGTCTACTCTGCCCTCTAGTGTTACTGTATATTGTATGAAAAAATTCATATGCACTAGAGGGTTGCACATGTAGTCACTTCTGTTGGTTGAACTCACTACACACACCACAGGCTCCTTGCATTCCTGCCACCTCCACAAGCTTCCTGTGTGCCACCCTCCCATCCCTTCTATTTCAGGGACTCCCTGCAATCCCTCCCTCCCCCATACCATTGTTAGGGTTGCCAACTTTCTAATCGCACAAAACCAAACACCGCTGTCCAACCCCCTGCCCTGCCACTTCCCCGTGGCTCTGGCCGTTCGAGGCCCCACACCCGCTCGCTCCATCCCCCCTCCCTCTGACCCTTGCTCACTCATTTTCATTGAGCTGGCTGTGGGAAGGAGTGACTGCTCCGGCTGGGGGTGTGGGCTCTGGGTGGGGGCCAGAAATGAGGGGTTCAGGGTGCAGGAGAGGGCTCCAGTCTGGGGTAGGTGGTTGGAGTGCAGGGGGGTGTCTCTAGAGTGGGGCCAGGGACACAGGCGCTGACTATTCAAAAATGCTGGGGGTGCTGCACCCCAGGCCCCACCCCCACTCCACCCCTTCCCCCAAGGCCCCTCCCTGCCTCCTCCCGTTCCACTCCTGCTCCTGCTCCACCCCCCCAGTCCCGCTCCCTCCACCGAGCATGCCACATTCTTGCTCCTCCCCTTCCCTCCCAGCCTCTTGCACGCTGCAAAACAGCTGTTCACAGTGGGTGGCAGGCACGGGGAGGGAGGGGGAGGCGTGTGATCCGCGAGGTTCACTGGTGGGTGGGAGGCGTTGGGGGAGGTGCTGATAGGTGGGCTGATAGGTGAGCTAAGCACCCACCATTTTTTCCTCATGGGTGCTGCAGTGGCGGAGCACCCACGGAGTCGGCACCTATGGCTGGGGATGAGGGGCTTGGGGTGAAGGAGGGGGCTTAGGCCTGGGGCAGTGTGTTGGAATGGTGCGGGAAGGAGTTTTGGTGCAGGAGGGGACTTGGGGCTGGGGCAGAGGATTGGGGTGAGGGAGGGCATTTGGGGTGCAGGGTCCCAGTGGCACTTACTGTGGCTCCCTGGAAGAGACCGCCAGGTCCCTGAAGCCTCTAGATGCATGGGCAGCCAGGGAGGCTCCACGTGCTACCCTCGCACCTGCAGATGCCACCTCTGCGCCCACAGGCGCCACCTCCGCAGCTCCAATTGGTCACAGTTCCTGGCCAATGGGAGCTGCGGAGCTGACCCTCAGGGCGAGGGCAGCACGCAGAGCCTCCCTGATCGCCCATGCGTCTAGGGGCTGCAGGGACCTGACGGCTGCTTCTGGGAGCTGCGCAGAGCTAGGGCAGGCAGGGAGCCTGCGTTAGGCCTGGACTTCCGCTGTGCCACCAACCGGACTTTTAATGGTCTGGTCGGCAGTGCTGACTAGAGCCACTAGGGTCCCTTTTTGACTGGGCATTCCGGACCCTGGCATCCTAACTATTGTCCTCCATTCTTTCATTCTTTGCCCATGCCAGGGTCTCTGCGTTGCCCCTTCCCCTCACACAAAGGGATCTCTGAGACTCCCCATTCTCCCTTCTTCCTCGCCAATCTTATTTGTTTTCTTTCTATCTGGTAGATAAATCATTCAGGGTGTCATCATTACATTAGAGAAACTATAAAAACAGAAAACTCATTAATAATGGGGGATTTTAACTATCCCCATATTGACTGGATACATGTCACCTCAGGATGGGATGCCGAGATAAAGTTTGACACCATCAATGACTGCTTCTTGGAGCTGCTAGTGATGGAACTCAAAAGGGGAGAGGTAATTATTGATTTAGTACTAAGTGGAGCACAGGATCGGGTCCAAGAGATGAATATAACTGAACCATTTGGTAATAGCAACCATAATATAATTAAATTTAACATCCTTGTGTCACGGAGATAAACCCAAGAAGCCCACCACAGTAGTATTTGGCTTCACAAAGGTGAACTGCATCAAAATGAGGAAGCTAGTTAAACAGAAATTAAAAGGCACAGTCAAAAGTGAAATGTCTGCAAGCTGCATGGAAACTTTTAAAAAACAAAATAATAAAGTTCAAATTAAATGTAAACCCCAAATTAAAACACATAGTAAGAGGATCAAAAGAAGTGCCACCAGGGCTAAACAATAAAGTAAAAGAAACAGATGCAAAAAGGCATCCTTCAAAAATTGGAAGCTAAATCGTACTGAGACAATACAAAGGAGCATAAACTCTGGCAAGTCAAGTGTGAAAGTATAATTAGGCAGGCCAACAAAGAATTTGAAGAGCAACTAGCCAAAGACTCAAGAAGTACCAGCAAAACCCTTTTTTAAGTACATTAGAAGCAGGGCCAAACAATCCATGTGACCATTGGATGATCGAGGTGCTAACGGACCACTCCAGGAAGATACGGCCATTGCAGAAAAGCTAAATGAATTCTTTGTATCAAACTTCACTGCAGAGGATATGAGGAAGATTCCCCACACATGAGCCATTCTTTTTAGGTAACAAATCTGAGGTACTACCCGAGATTGAGGTGTCAATACAGGAAGTTTTGGAACAAACTGATAAATTTAACAGTAATAAAGCACCATGACCAGATGGTATTCATCCAAGAGTTCTGAAGGAACTCAAATATGAAATTGCAGAACTGCTAACTGTGGTATGTAACCTATCATTTAAATCAGCTTCTGTACCAGATGACAGAAGGATAGCTAATGTGACACAAATGTTTAAAAAGGCTCCAGAGCTGATCCTGGCAATTACAGGCCAATAAGCCTAACTGGTTGAAACTATAGTAAAGAACAGAATTATCAGACACTCAGATGAACACCATTTGTTGGGGAAGAGTCAACATGGCTTTTGGAAAGGGAAATCATGCCTCACCAATCTACTAGAATTCTTTGAGGGGGTAAGCAAATATATGGACAAGGGTGATCCAGTGGCTATAGTGTACTTAGGCTTTCAGAAAGCCTTGGACAAGGTCCCTCTCTAAAGGCTCTTATGCAAAGTAAGAAGTAATGGGATAAGAGGGAAGGTCCTCTCATGGTTAAAAGATGGGAAACAAAAGGTAGGAATAAATGGTCATTTTTCAGAATGGAGAGAGGTAAATAGTGGTGTTCTCCTGGGGTCTGTCCTGGGCCCAGTCCTATTCAACATATTTATAAATGATCTGAAAAAAGGGGTAACCAGTGAGGCGGCAAAATTTGCAGACAATACAAATTACTCGTGATAGTTAAGTCCAAAGCTGACTGCAAAGAGTTAGAAAGGGATCTCACAAAATTGGGTGACTGGGCGACAAAATGGCAGATGAAATTCAGTGTTGATAAATGCAAAGTAAAGCACATTGGAGAAAAACAATCCCAACTATACATATCAAATGGTGGGGTCTAAATTAGCTCTTACCACTCAAGAAAGAGATCTTGGAGTCATTGTGGATAGTTCTCTGAAAACATTCAGTCACTGTGCAGTGGCAGTTCAAAAAAGCTAACAGGATTTTAGGAAAGGGATAAATAATAAGACAGTAAATATAATGCCACTGTATAAATCTATGGCATGCCCACACCCTTGAATACTGCATGCAGTTCTGGTCACCCTGTAAACCTGGCTTGACATAAGTAACTTGCCTCATTTCTCAGTGGGCATAATTGGTAAGGTGAATGGAAGGTTAAGTTGTAAATAGGGGCTTGACAAACAGTATGCTGGAGTCAGGATGTCTGTGCTAGTTAAGATAAGCAGCAACTCTCTGATGCTAGGGACTATGCACAAAATAAACCTCTAATATAAAAATTGGTTTCCACATGGACAGAGCATTCTGTGCAGGGATTGGTTCTTGCAAAGTAAACAAGCCAATCCAAAAATGTGTGATTTAATGTATAGCAAATGCAAAGTGATGTGTCAATGTATACAAAGGAAGAGATGGTCTGTGTAACTTTGGATGTGTGATACGCCCTATACCAACCCACTACTTACCTCCTACACGTGAGTCTGATCAACTGAGTGTCTCTTTGGTGTATGCAAAATAAAGGAACCTGAGTGATGAAATCTATAGTTGAAATGAGTGTTTTGGGTCCCAGAACTGGACAAGGTGTCTGAATAAGGCAAGTAGAAAAAGTCTTGGAGGGAATCCTAACATACCTCATCTGAAAAAAGATATACTAGAATTGGAAAAGGTACAGAGAAGGGCAGCAAAAATGATTAGGGGTATGGAACAGCTTCTGTATGAGGAAAGATTAAAAAGACTGGGACTTTTCAGCTTGGAAAAGAAATGACAAAGAGAGGATAGTCTATATAATTGTGACTGATGTGGAGAAAGTGAATAAGGAAGTGTTATTTACTCCTTCAGAACACAAGAACCAGAGGTTATTGAATTAAATTAATAGGAAGCAGGTTTAAAACAAACAAAAGGAAGTACTTCTTCATACAACACATAGTCAACCTGTGGAACTCCTTGCCAGATGTTGTGAAGGCCAAAGCTATAACAGGGTTCAAAAAAGAAGTTAGATAAGGTCATGGAGGATAGGTCCATCAGTGGATCTTAGCCAAGATAGTCAGGGATGCAACCGCATGCTCTGGTGTCCCTAGCCTCTAATTGCCAGAATCTGGGAGTGGACGACAGGGGTTGGATCACTTGATGATTACCTGTTCTGTTCATTCCCTCTGAAATGCCTGGCATTGGCCACTGTCCGAAGACAGAATACTGGGCTAAATAGACCATTGTTCTGACCCAGTATGGCCATTTTCACGTTCTTATAACATTTTAAACTGTATTGAGACTATGGACAGAGTTAAGATGGATGGTACTATTATGCTGCATGGTATTTGATTATACAAATTTTCTACCCCCTCACGGCCTGATTCTCACAGGTATTTAGCATTGTTTTCTGTGGGAGCTGCAGGTACTCAGCATCTGTCAGTATCAGGCTCTTTGATTTTTATATGCTTACCAGAATTTCATTGTCAGAATGTTTTACTAGGCCTTCATTGGCTGAGATTCCTTGTGTGTCAAGTTCTCACCTCTGTAAAACACATAATTTAATCATATGTACTATGGGCAACTATTTGAAACACAGGTACCTAAATAAATGGTCTGAAATCAATAGGAGCTCCAGGGACTTAGGTGCTGAAGTATGGATTTAGGACCTAACTTTACGCACCTAGGTTTGAAATTTTTAGCATAAGTCACCCAATGAAGGGCTGCTTCAGGGAGGGGTTTGAAGATAGTTACTCGGGCTGAAATGAGATAATTTCAGTTAATGTTGTCAGTTTATGTGGCTAACCCTAAGGAAGACCACTTTGGCCAAAACATCTTTGTTTTTTGTCTTCTTTTCATGAAATCTATATTGATCAATAAATGTAGGATAATGTGAATTGATTTTTTTTATTAGAATGTATAGCAGAAAGTCATTGCTATAAATTAGTATCTACAGCTGCCAGGACTGATTTAAAAAAAAAATCCATACGTGGTCTACTACTGTAGCCGTAAATTGCAGGGGAAAACTAATATCTTGACTACTTTTGCTTTGAATTACTCAGTTAGTTATTCTTTATTAAAGTAGGCATGTGGTAAAATATAGCTCTGGGTGATTTAATGATTGTTGGTCAAAACAGAACGTCAATGCATTCAGCTTTCAGATCCCATTACACAGCTATGGCGTAGCTGTTATTTTAAGCGTATGCTAAGTTAAGAGTCAAAACCAGGATGCTGCTAATAGTTAGGCAAATGCTGCAAACATCTTGCATAAATATTCATTTTAAATACATGTGCTTTTTCTGTATTTGAACCCTTTGTGCATTTGCTTTCTGTGAATAGTCTAGCAAATGAGTTTTACTAGTTTGAGAGTCTGAAAGACATTTTATTGCAATCAATACTGGAGTGACTGGATGAAATGCCTGGCCTGTGTCGTACAGGAGGTCAGACCACATGATGTGATGGTCCCTTTTAGCCTTGAAATCAATCAATAATCCAAAAGGGAGATGGGACAGGAGATCTAGTGAATCATGGAAGCAGCATTGGAGACTGTAAGTAGCTGGTGGATGTGGGAAGTTCTGCTGTCTTTTTATTTGCAAAGATCAGTTAGGTTGTGATTAATCAGGGGAATAATTTTTTGTGCTTAAATATAAGATTCGCAAAGTGTTTGATCCCTGAGATGTTATGAAAATGTATTTGTGTGTGAAGTTTGTGTTTAAAGTGACTGTGGGTCTTCAGTGGCAGGCAACCAAAACACTGGACTCCAAAGGAGAAAATTCAAAAAGGGCTTTTATTTTTAAATGTTTCTTCTGGAAAAGTTAGTAAAATACTCAAACAAACATCATGCCAAATTCAGTTGTTATCTGAAAAAATATTGTGTTAAATTTGCAAATTAAGTTCAGTCAGAGTAGGGTGAAATAGAGGGATTTTAATGCTGGTTTAAATGCAAATCTCAGCACAACTGTAGAATGGAGTCACTGCCGACCTCTTCGTAATACAACACTCATACCTGACATAGCAATGAATTGACCAGTGGGTCTGCATATTACTGCCCTCTCTGGGATACAGTCAGAATTGTTCAGGTTTGCATTATAGATTTAGCTCAACCGGGCTCTCGGGGCAGGAGGCCCTGGATTTTGTCGTCCTGTTCTGTTTACTTTTTTACTGGAGCACCTAGAATGCAAAACCAAGATTGTGACCCCATTGTGCTGGGCACTGCACATACACATAGTAAGAGGGACAAAGGAAGAATTATTATCCCTGTTTTATAAATGGGGAACTGAGGCAGAGAGGGATTAAATAACTTGCTCTAGGGCCTTGGCAGAACAAAGAATGGAACCCAGATCTCCTGAGTTTTAAGCTACTACTTTAACCAAAATACCATTCTTCTCCAGGCTGTCATGAGGCTGTTTCTGTGGTGTGCTGACATTTCCTGCATTTGTTACTGTCACTTATTATTTACTCAAGCTTTGTATTCCTCTAAATTAACCCATGGACACTGAAAACTTTCTCCCATGTGTTTGCACGACACTGACATATGGCCCAATTTATTGCTGAGCACATTATTAGTTGATCATTGACATTCCCCACCTTTTTTGGCAAGGTATACAATGTGCCCACACATTTATAACAGGTTTACACCTAACATATGTATGGACTACTCTATGAACATCTGTTTGTGAATGCCAGCATGTTCTCTGTCTTTAGTCACTCATTGGTGCATGTAATTTAGAAAATGTAGCCCTAGGGATTTTCCACATGAGTGACTGAAGAGCAAATAGAGTTGTTCTTTTTTTTTAAAGAAACCCTTGCTACTGTAACCCACACACCTCCTGGGTGTGGTGTTCTGTCCCATCTAGTGGCACCGAGACCACTTAGAGAGAGATTAATGAGTTTCCTCTACAACCTTAGCTAACAGGCTGTTGGTTTTTAGCTCATGCAGTAAAGGCTCATGCACTAAGCTCCAGCGGTCCCTGGTTCCATCCTGCCTGCCAATGACTGGGGTCTGTTGGCATTACACTACCATTCATCCACTTAATATGATCCCACTATTTCATGCTCTGCTGGGTTATGTTACAGGCCCTTCTAACATCCATCCAGATAAACTATTTGAGAATTAGTTTGGGTAACCAAGTTGGGCTCCAGTTCAGCACCTATGTACTTACCTAACTTTAACCATGTGCACAGTCCAACTGAAATAATTGCTTAGCATCTTTTCATGTCTAGTCGATCTCTGATGTGCACTCCAGAAAGCAGGATCTGCAACATAGAAGGTTAGAATGTTCACCTAACTTTAGGGTGCTCATGTGATCCAGCTTTTGGCTATGTTATTCTTCTGGGTCTGATCTACTGAGAAAGTGAATCCATTACAGCTCCTGTCTATGGGGGACTATCTCAGCTATAGGTACTCAAGCTTTTAATTCTGGAGATCCTTGATTTAATACCCAGTGCCAGTCACAATGGTGGTTGTCATGTTATAATGGTGTCAATTAAGTGTGTGGGGGAGGCAAAGTTCCTCCCCCTGATTTTCCTGCTGAGAGTTCTATAGGCCACCCAGCCAATGAGCCATGGCCCAATGACTTTCAAGCAGTGGCCCTGTACTAAATCAGTATGGCTGCTTCTGTAGCGGCCCAGAGAATCACTCCGGCTGTATGGTCACAACATCACTGAAATCTGATCCAGGTGCCCCTGCATATAGATAGGGGCAGCTGGGCCAAATATCGGTGAGTAGCATTGCGACCAGGTGCACGGGGTTGTAACACCACTGAAGTTTCGCCTGTCCACCCCCCTCTGTCCAGATGGAGGGGAAACTGAGCCAAATGGTGGTGTGACCTGGAGCACAGGGAGTCTGTTCCTGTACAGCCAAGCATATGGGAGCAGGGCCGCTCAGAGGATTCAGGGAGCCTGGGGCAAAGTAATTTCGAGGGCCCCTTCCATAAAAAAAATTGCAATACTATATTCTCGTGGGGGCCCCTGCGGGGCCCGGGGCAAATTGCCCCACTTGCTTTCCCCCCCCCCCCCACGGGCGGCCCTGGGAAAAATAAACCTTCCGCATCTCGGCACAAACCCAGTTTTGAGAAAACTTCTTTACAAGGTATCACTGGTTCTCAGCATCAGCTAGTGCTAAAAGGCACTAAAGCTCATTTAAAGGGTTGGAAAAATATTTTCCGTCAAAACTCTTTTTGGATTGAAAACTAGGGGTTTTTAAAAAGCAGAAAAAAATCACAGACAATGTCTGCTTTCCTTCAAAATTTGTTGTGGTTTTTTTAATTGAAAAGCTGAAATTAGTCTGCCAAAACCTGAATATAGGTTGGGGTTTCAGAAGTGTGTGGCCAAATATTTGCTGCTTGCTGTGTTTGATTGTTTAAAGAAACAATAAAAAAATTCTGCTTAAAAGAAATCCAGCTTGTGGCCAAACACCTGAGACCACCCAGTCAAAGATTTTTCCAGGTTTCTGATACTCTGCTGGCTTCCTTGACTCATATCTGTCTCCATAACTTTGGGTTCATTTAGGTTAGAACATAAGAACAGCCATACTGGGTCAAATCAAAAGTCCATCCAGCCCAGTATCCTGTCTACCGACAGTGGCCAATGCCAAGTGCCCCAGAGGGAGTGAACCTAACAGGTAATGATCAAGTGATCTCTCTCCTGCCATCCATCTCCACCCTCTGACAAACAGAGGCTAGGGACCCCATTCATTACCCATCCTGGCTAATAGCCATTAATGGACTTAACCTCCATGAATTTATCTGTTTCCTAGAGACTGGCTCCATGGGGTCCCTCACAAACTAGAGACGGTTACTGTGGGTTTGTCTTTAGTATAGCTTATATACATACTCCACGAACTGAGCATTTGAGCTTGTTCCAGAATCTGGGATGAGCCTATGTTGTGTAAACTGAAATGCTCAAAATAGCACATGCGTGTGAATGGACACAGGGTGCTAAAATTAAATTAACCCAGGGGTTCTCAAACTGGGGGTCGGGATCCCTCAGGGGGTCATGAGGTTGTTTCTGGGGGTCGCGAGCTGTCAGCCTCCACCTCAAACCCCGCTTGCCTCCAGCATTTATAATAGTGTTAAATATATAAAAAAAGTGTTTTCAATTTATAAGGGGGGGGTTGCACTCAGAGGTTTGCTATGTGAAAGGGGTCACCAGTGCAAAAGTTTGAGAACCACTGAATTAACCCCTCTGAAGCCTCAGGGAATGCAGGGGAGGGGGGTCTCCCTTGGTAGGGTTGGGAAGGAGGTAGGTGGTGTACGATATTGCTCTTCTCATGTGATCCCTCCCCCAGTGGCTATTTTTAGAGGAAGCTAGCCTCCCCTGACACGAATCTCCCTATGGCACTGAAATTAAATATAGACTATAATTTGGCATTTGGGAAGTGAAAGGGACGGTAGCCCTAATGGAAAAGCTAGCAGCTTGGCTCTTCTGCAAGCCTCAAACTGCTGAATGAGCTTTAGGGTAGGGAAGGCTGTGCCTCCCAAACAGCCTGGCCCTGCCCCCTATCCGACCCCCACCTACTTCCTGCTCCCCAACTGCCCGCCCCCCTCAGAATCCCCGACCCATCCTGCTCCTTGCCCCCTCACCGTCCTCCAGAGACCCACCACCACCACCACCCCGGGACCCCATCCCTGCTCCCTGTCCCCTGACTGCCCTGACCCCTATCCACACCCCCCCCACTGAGTCCTGACAGACCCCCAGAATGCCCACAATCCAACCTCCCTGTTCCCATCCCCTGACTGTCCCCGGGACTCCCTGCCCCTTATCCAACTCCCCCCACCCCCGGCCTCAGCCTCTTACCCCTGGCTCCCGCCTCAGTGCATCGCTGAACAGCTGCAGCATGGCTCCGGTGGGGCCTGAGCTCCTCCCTGCTCAGAGCTGCGTGGTGAGGGGGCGGGGCTGCGAGCTCCAGTGGGGCCTGAGCTCCCTCCACTCGGCCTGGAGCTCTCAGTCCCGCCCCCTTACCGCACGGCTCTGAGCAGGGAGGAGCTCAGGCCCCGCCGGAGCCACGTTGCGGCTGTTCAGGGACGCTCCTGGATGCGCTGAGGCTCTTGGAGAGGGGCGGAGGCGGGGTCGGGCCGGGGCTGGGGCGGGAGCCTCAGCCATTCTCTTGGGGGCCCCTGCGGAGCCTGGGTCCTGAGGCAAATTGCCCCACTTGCCCCCCCCCGGGGCGGCCCTGGATGGGAGTCTGCTGAGAACTGACTCCTGGGGGCACTGGCTTATGCACTGTGTGAGTAAGAAAGAAGTGGGGGCGGGTGGGGAGGATTAGTTGGGACTGGAACAGGGTCCCTGCTAGAGGGTGGGAGGAACTGGAGTTTGTCCCCTCACCCTAAGAAATATCTGAATTGGTGTCACTGTCATGTTAGCACATACGAACATCATGGTCACAGATCAAATTTCATGGATGCAATGTGCACAGCACAGCTCTGCAAATCCACAGGCCTCTGAGATAGAGGACTTATGTTTAGCTGACACTAGCAGAGCTGGTCAGTAAGTGAAACTATGAATACACTGAGCTTTATTCAGTGATAAAATGGGATTAATCCATTATTTATCTAATATTATTTGCCCACTGATAGAGCAGTCTGAATAATGGCAAAAATTATTTGCCAATAATTTATTCAAAGTAAAATGCCAAAAATTCATTGGATGAATTATTCACAATGAATAATCAGACCTAGAGTGACCAGATGTCCTGTTTTTATAGGGACAGTCCCGATATTTGGGGCTTTTTCTTTTATAGGCTTCTATAACCCCACCCCCCACACACTCCCTGTCCTGATTTTTCATACTTGCTATCTGGTCAGCCTAATCTGACCAGCCCTATCAGCGTCGCGCTTATTCTCTATTGAACATTAGAACTGGGCTAAGAAATGATTGTTTTTGGTACACTGGGAGGTCTGGGGGAAAAATTAGTTAGAAGCTACTTATTAGGACTTTTCAGTGAATTGAAAAAGTTGGGAACATTTTGTTTCAGGTCAAACAAAACGTTTTGTTTTCAGATAGGGATTTTTAATCTTTTTAATTACAAAGGAAATGAAATGAAAGAAGGAGGTGCCCTTCTCCAATCCCATAGCTTGGTGGTTTAGCCACTTAGCTGGGATGTGGGAGAGCTAGGTGTGAATCCCAGCTTTGGAGCCCCCAGGTCTCTCCTTTCCAGGCTGAATGCCCTGCCCTCAGGCTATGTGCTATTCCGGGGTGAATTTTCCTCAGTTTCTCCCCTTGAAGCTGTTACACTTTATATTAAAATATTTTGGAGCAGGGACTGGCACCATTGTCTCCCCTGTCCCAGGCGAGTGCCTTAGCCACCAGGCTATGGAATCTCTCTCTCCGGCCCAATGACTACTTGTGTATTTTATACAGAGTGAAACAGCTTTGTAAGCGATAGTAATTGAGTCCCACACTAGAATACCCTATAGCCTGGGCATATTCCCCAGGGAGTGGGAAAACCTGCATTCAAGTCCCTGCTCCCCAGACAGGCACCCTGGTTTCCCTCTTCCCAGCTGAGCAGGGATTTCCAGCTGGGTCTCCCACATTCCAGGTAAGCATCTAACCACTTCAGCATTGAGTGCAAGGGGGGAGGGCAGCCCCCCTTCTTCCTCAATTTTGTGAACGGTGCCTAAAATCAGACCATGTCATTCTGATAGAGTTGAAATTAATCAGTTCAACACTTCCATCTTTTTTCCGTTTCGGCTGAAACCGTTTGCCCAAATTGATATAAATTCACAAAATGTTTCGATTGATCCAAATCTGCATTTTTCAGCAAACGAAAGTTTTGGCCAAAAAAAAATTTCACCTGGGTCTAGTATAATATATAAGTGCATGACACATCTTTGCATGTCCTGTATGTAAACTTTGCCACTATATAGGGGATTGGCCCAAGATCATACAGATCCATAAAGCCCATATGCTATGGTAACTGGCACTTTAAATGTGCACATAATATTTTTAATACTTCATAATGTCAAAATAAAGCTCTCCCAAACTGTTCGCTGTAGATACCACTATTTCTCTTGCTCTCTCATGAATTTAAAATACTGTTGTTTTCTTATTAGACTCATGAGCATGCTTTAAAACTGATGCCAGACATTGCCCCATCACGTAGCCATGACTTTAAAAGACTCCAGATGTGGGAGAATCTGTTTGAAATGCACAATAATATTCAGAACCACGTCACTGCATATTGATCTAATTCTGAGAATGACTGTGTGTATGAATGGACAGTGGAGAGGAAGAGAGAAGAGAGAAAGTGTGATATGAATGAAACCTAGGGCTGAATAGGCACCGACATAGAAATGGCACTCAGATGTGCCAACATACTGTGGACTCATTTATCTTCCTCAAAAAATGTCAATACTTACTTTCATAATCTTTTAAAACTACCACAGTTCACCAGCCCTGCCTTAAGTGCTTGCAGTTTTAAACCACACACAGAGAGATCAGAGCATCCAGCTTCCTACGCTTATATGTCAATTGTGTTAGAAAGGTCTAAAAATGCAGTGAAGAGAGGAAGCGCTTCTGTTGGGCATATTTTCTTTGAAAGGAAATCTTGAAGCTTTTATGTTTTTTCCCCACAGTGAAAATCCTTGTTTAAAAACTCTCCCTTCTCTGACCCCATATTGGCCACTGTGACATGGTCTTGCTTGAGCCACAAGGAGCTCTAAGACTGGCTCTGATTAAGCTCCTAAAGAACATTTAAAAGTGTCTCTCTCTTGTATACCAACTAGACTAATAAAAGAGGAGAGGGAAGAATTTTCACTGAGCATGTAAGAGAACCTTTAAGAACTTTTGTATATTTAATTTCTTATCTGCAAACAGTACAGGAATGAAGGGAAAGACTTTGAGCCAGAGACAAAATATTAAAGAGCATTTTAAGTGCTTTTCCTCCCCACCCTACTCCTTTTTGGAGATTTATGTTGGTTAATGTATTTAAAACTAATCAAGGAAAATGAAAGCTCTAAAGACTGTTTAAAAGAGGCAGATAATACCTGTGGTGGTTCCATTTGTCACTACCAACAACATTGTCTAGCCATTTTAAAAAGGATGGTCATTTAACTTATTAGACCAATAGTGACATATAACATCTTCTTAACCTGAAGGAGCCCAAAGCATTTGCAGATTACTTGAATTCATATTTTAATTGTTACACTTACCAAATATTGTGTAATTAACTGGAGAGCCAAGACTTCCAATAGGACATTTAAATTATCCGGACTTTATGACATTGCAGTGACATTCTTGAAAGACCTGATCAGCAATATTCCATTTTCTGCTGAAATAGAAGCTGTGTGGTCAGTTGAGCTTGTAAAAGCTGAATTCCATGATCAGGGAAAGCAAATTCCTGCTGTCTCCTGACTGCAGAGCATTAGCACTGCAGGTTACTGGCACACTGGTAATGCGGTTTCACTCATAGTTGGACCTATTTTGGATGTGAAATAAGGGGGCACTGGCAGGAATGTTTCATTTCTTTACAAAAAAAATCATGGTAATGCATAACATATAGGGCAGTCTGACACTACACCCCAGCTTCTTCATAGAAATATTGTTATGATATGAATATGGTATAACTAAGTTGTATTTGATGCAAGATGCATCTTGTGAGATATCATTGGAAAGGTTATGATTTACCGAATATGATTATCTTATTTGTATGCATTTATCATTGCTGTATCTGAAGTTGGGAATATAAAATCTTTATCTATAGCAAAAGTGTTTGTATCTGGGAAACGCCCAGGAGACAGTAAGCAATCAGCCTTAATGGGTATTAGGAAGAACAATAAGACTTTGAAGGTACTAATCTCCTGCCTTCCTGAGAAGCTTCCTGGGTTGCTGCTTTGACACGACAGGGTCAGGTGATCATGTCACCTAGTCCTAGACCCCGATCTTGGGCTTTCAGTGTTTTTTTCCATTAAGAGTGGGTGGGGGTCAGACCGGGAAACAGACGATTCCTGCCATATGTAAATTCTATTTAAGGCTGGAGACTGAGATAATCTGGGTAGGTGGTTCTTCAAGGAATTGCCACCCAGGATGACTGCTGGAAACACCTAAGAATGATCTGGGGAAAAGGACTGGGACCCAGGCTGAGAAAGTCAGCCTGTGAAGGGTATACCTGGAGATTTAGAATCATAGAATCATAGAATATCAGAGTTGGAAGGGACCTCAAGAGGTCATCTAGTCCAACCCCCTGCTCAAAGCAGGACCAATTCCCAGCTAAATCATCCCAGCCAGGGCTTTGTCAAGCCGGGCCTTAAAAACCTCCAAGGAAGGAGACTCCACCACCTCCCTAGGTAACGCATTCCAGTGTTTCACCACCCTCCTAGTGAAATAGTTTTTCCTGATATCCAACCTGGACCTCCCCCACTGCAACTTGAGACCATTGCTCCTTGTTCTGTCATCTGCCACCACTGAGAACAGCCGAGCTCCATCCTCTTTGGAACCCCCCTTCAGGTAGTTGAAGGCTGCTATCAAATCCCCCCTCATTCTTCTCTTCTGGAGACTAAACAATCCCAGTTCTCTCAGCCTCTCCTCATAAGTCATGTGCTCCAGACCCCTAATCATTTTTGTTGCCCTCCGCTGGACTCTTTCCAATTTTTCCACATCCTTCTTGTAGTGTGGGGCCCAAAACTGGACACAGTATTCCAGATGAGGCCTCACCAATGTCGAATAAAGGGGAACGATCACGTTCCTCGATCTGCTGGCAATGCCCCTACTTATACAGCCCAAAATGCCGTTAGCCTTCTTGGCAACAAGAGCACACTGTTGACTCATATCCAGCTTCTCATCCACTGTAACCCCTAGGTCCTTTTCAGCAGAACTGCTACCTAGCCATTCGGTCCCTAGTCTGTAGCAGTGCATGGGATTCTTCCGTCCTAAGTGCAGGACTCTGCACTTGTCCTTGTTGAACCTCATCAGGTTTTTTTCTGCCCAATCCTCTAATTTGTCTAGGTCCCTCTGTATCCGATCCCTACCCTCTAGTGTATCTACCACGCCTCCTAGTTTAGTGTCATCTGCAAACTTGCTGAGAGTGCAGTCCACACCATCCTCCAGATCATTAATAAAAATATTAAACAAAACCGGCCCCAGGACCGACCCTTGGGGCACTCCACTTGAAACCGGCTGCCAACTAGACATGGAGCCATTGATCACTACCCGTTGAGCCCGACGATCTAGCCAGCTTTCTATCCACCTTACAGTCCATTCATCCAGCCCATACTTCTTTAACTTGGTGGCAAGAATACTGTGGGAGACCGTATCAAAAGCTTTGCTAAAGTCAAGAAATAACACATCCACTGCTTTCCCCTCATCCACAGAGCCAGTTATCTCATCATAGAAGGCAATTAGGTTAGTCAGGCACGACTTCCCCTTTAAGCTGCAAGCAGTGCAGTTTATCTTCAAGAAACTTTGCAACCCGCATAAAACAACATTTACGGTGAGAAATTACAATTTGTAGCCAGTTTCTTTAATGTATCCAGCCTAGTTTGTGTGTTTTGTTTTATTTGCTCAGTAATCTGCTTTGCTATCCCTTATAATCACTTAAAATTTACCTTTTGTAGTTAATAAACTTATTCTTTGCTTATTCCTAACTCAGTTTGTGCAATTCATCTCTGGGGGAGGGGGACAAAAAGCTGTGAAAATCCCCCTCCAAATTGAGGGAGGGGGCGATATTTATGAGCTTGAGCTGTACAGATCTTTTTCTACAGCGCAAGATATTATTATTTTGAGTTTACACCCCAAAGGAGGTATGCACGTGAGTGCTGGGTAAATCCCCGAGCTGAATCCTCCCACACACAGCTGATTTCAGTCTGTGTCTGCAGCAGTGTGTGGCCTAATGTGTTTGTGCACTAGAGAAGGCTCAAGGGCCTGGCACAGCAAGGACAGGGTGAGGAAGGCCCAGGCTGTTGGAACAGGCAGGCTCAGTGGGACCCTAGCACATCCGGTGGCATCCTGGATGGGGGAAAGGGGTCCAACCTGTCACAGACAGTATGTGTCTTGCTCTGATAGCAGTATGGTGTGATTCTGTGTTTGGATGTGATTGTCAAATGAGGAGCGGATTTTCTAGGAAGATATACCAGTTCTGTTAAAAAATGTGTTTTTTGAAAGAAATTGGAAAAAACCTCATCTCCAAATTTAAAATACAGTATACTAAGGTGCCTTCTTTAGGGTAATTTGGGAAATAGGGTGACATATCTGAGCCAAGACAAGCTCAAATATAGATTCAAGCATCGTTTACTTGATCCAAACTCAGAAACTTGTCCATGCTCCTAGGAGAGGGTCCTAAAGTGCTGGATGCTCCTTGGCAAAGTTGTGAAGCTTTATCTTCCATTCATAAACTCAGAGATTTGAGGTTCAGGAGGCTGGAAAATAGCCAGTTCAAGTGACTTAAGATTTTCTCTTCTCTTCACTCAACCTAATTTAAAATGTTGACTCTTTAAAATTAACTGTCTTTGAGGTTTATTCCTTATTTATAGGCACCTCCCAGTTGTTAGGAAATAGTTGGCTTGTTAACTCTGAGTGTGATCGCTGAATAGTTTCAATAATTCAATAAAAAAGACTCTCTCTATATATTCCCCACTCATTGCTCTCCTCTTGTGTATTTTCATGGGGTTTTTTACCCTTCAGATGACTTTTTTCCATCTTCTAATTCTCCCCATTGATTTTAAGTTTTCCCCAGGCTCATAACCTGAGCATGCATATTTATATATAATACCTTAAAGCCATTTTGCTTGCTAGGTTTTGTTTTTCATTCTGCCATAAAAATCTGCCAAATTTGTCAAGTCTGGAACATCACATCATCACTTCTCTTTTGTAGTTCAAGATTCCCTTGCAAATGAAAGGCCGTTAATTTGCTTTTCCATTTGTGCTAAGATCACAACGTCATCCATAATTCAAAACCCATTGTCAAGCTTGAATCACATCCCACCTCCAGTTATAGTTCCTTTTCATTTCAAGAAGTACATACTTCCGAACTAACAACACATTTGTAGCTTTGCTTCATTAGGATTCAGTATGAAAATCTAGGGTATATCCTTTCTTCGATGCATGTGTATTCGTCCTCCACTTTAATGGGAGTTGCATGTTTACATCAAGGGCAGAATATACAGTACCTCTCAGACCCAATTTCCATGCCGAGTAGCAACAGGGTTCCATGAATCGCTGTATAACAATTTAAACATCCTGAGAATAGGTTTCAGGATTTACCATAATATCCAGAAACCAGCCCAATCAAATGTTTACGTCAATAAATATTTCTAACATTATTATTTTCCCTTCAGTAGCATCTTGATACCATAAGCAAAATTGTGCTAGGCACAGTACATACACATAGTAAGAGACAGTTGTTGTCTCAAAGGGCTTCCAATCTAAATAGACAAGACAGACAAACAGTGGGAGAAAGGAAGGAAGGATTATTCTTCTCGTTAGAGACGAGGGATAGATTGTCTTTTGCACTAAGACACCATTAAGTTACTTCAATGGCATAAAGGGAGAGGGAGGATTAAATGTAGTTTAGCACTATAAAATGGCATTAGAGCAGGGGTGAAAGTAACTTAAAGGACTTACCGGTACGCCAGAGTCCTTAGGAGGGGGCAGGGCCTCAGCTGGAAGAGGCGGGGCCTCTAACGAAAAAGGTGGGGCCTTTAACTCCCCGGGCACTTTAAATCACCCCAAGCTACCAGCTGCAAAGGCAGCTGGGAGCCCCAGGGGTGATTTCAAGGGCCCAGGGCTCCAGCTGCCGCTACCTCAGCAAAGCCCCGGGCCCTTTAAATCACCATTGGAGGGGGCTCCCAGCTGCTGCCCCGGGGCCCTGGCCTCTGGAAGAACTTTAAAGGGCCCTGGGCGCCACTGCAGTAGCAGCAGTAGGAGCCCCGGGCCCTTTAAATCACCACCCGAGTCGCGCAGCCAGAGCCCCAGGGTAGCAGTGGCAGCTGGGGGCTTGGGCAGTTATTTAAAGGGCCTGGGGCTCTGGCTGTCGCTACCACCCCGGGCCTTTTAAATCGTCCCCGGAGCCCTGCTGCCGGACCTTGGGGTAGCGGTGGCGGGGCTCTGGTGGCAAGTTAAAGGGCCTGGGGTTGTAGTGGCGGTTGAGCCCTGGGCCCTTTAAATTGCCGCCTGAGCCCAGCCGCCACTACCCCAGGGCTCCAGCAGCAGGGCTCCGGGGACAATTTAAAGGGCCCAGGGCGGTAGCGGCAGCCAGAGCCCCAGGCCCTTTAAATTGCCGCCAAGGGAAGTCTATCCGCCCTGGTACGGCACACCAGCTCTTGCCGGTATGCCATATCAGGGCGTACCGGCTTACTTTCACCTCTGCATTACAGTAAAAGTAGAGTGACATAAAAGGGCCTTGGTGTAAAAAAGAATCTGCCCGTCTGTACACCATCTGTAAACTGGGAATAATGCACTGAATTGTGTAAAGGGGACTTAGCCAGAGAGGGGAAATGGCTTGCATATAGTCACACAGGAAGTCTATGGCAGAGCTAGGAGTTGAATCCAGATCTCCTTAGTCCCAGATCGATGCTTTAAACACAAGACCGTCTTTCCACTGTTGATATTTTGGGTGTGAAGTTAGGTGGAGAAACAAAATAATTCAAAATAATCTTCTTAATAGGAAGTTTTTAAACTAGTAAAATACAAACAAGGAAAGTTCCTGCACATACACAGGAGCCATTAAAATGACTTGAAAAGCCACATAGCCCTGTCAAGTCCTTTCTTTTTCCATGTGGGGAAGATGAAATTATTTGTGACATTTCATTATTAATTTAAAAATGGCTGGTGGAAGACAAGAGAAAATCACAGATTCCAAGGCCAGAAGGAACCGTTGTGAGCATCTTGTCTGATCTCCTGTGTAATACTAGCCCCAGAACTTTCCCAAAACAATTCCTAGGACATATATTTTAGATAAACATCCAATCTCGATTTAAAAATAGTAAGGGATGGAGAATCCACCATGACCCTTGGTAAATTGTTCCAATGGCTAATTACTCCTACCATTACAAAATTACACCTTATTTCTGGTCTGAACTTGTCTAGCTTCAACTTCCAGCCTCAACATGGGATTTAATTTTAATTTTTCACTTTTGTGGTGGCCCTTTTCTCTTTGGAACATCTGGCCCTGCCTTGGCATAGCAACTGGGAAATCAACAAACAATGCCCACCACTAATGCCCAGCAGATTGTTGCTGCTTTTAAAAGAAGCAGGAAATGGGAATGCTCTAGGGAGTTGGTGGCAACACTAGGGGGCCTCAGGTGCTGGTGAACAAGGAAGACAGGATCCTGCTGCAGCGGGTTAAGAAGATCTGCAGTGAATGTGGCCAACTATCCCTATTTGAAGTATTATTTAAACCCCCAGCTTCTGGAGTTAGGTGATTACAGGAGAATCTCAACTTTTATTATGAAAAAGTTTGTTTTCTAGACCTCAGAGTTATGGAGAAAAGGTTGAACATATAAAATGAATGCACCCTAAAGGCTCAGAAAACAAATAAAAGAACCCATCATTATGTTTTTTTTTAATAAATCTCATGATTTTAGGGGCCTGATTCCATGATTTTTGAACATATGGGTTCCACAATACCATGAAGATTTCATGCCAAAAAACATGATCCCAGTCTCCCCAGGGGAGTAAGATGGGGGCAAAGGGTGTTGCTGGGGAGATCAAAATAGATTAGTGAGCTGAAACGGACTTACTGAGCTCTGTCACCAGGACTCATTCTAACATTTGAAACAGCTGAGCAGCTTCAAACAGCTGCCATTTTGGAAAAAATCAACTTGGGACAAAATTATTCCCTTTTTCTCCCTTGCTCCCCCAAATTACACTGGTCCCAGATCCAGGATTGGCTCTAGTCAGTCTTGGACCAGTGATGGAGTAAAATTAGGTATGTTGTTAGCTATCTGGATCAGAAATGATAACATAGTGTCATACTATTGTAGGACTGGAAGGGATCTTGAGAGGTCATCTAGTCCAGTCTCCTGCACTTGTGACAGGACTAAGTATTATCTAGACCATCCCTGACACGTGTTTGTCTAACCAGCTCTTAAAAATCTTCAATGGTGGAGATTTCACAGCCTCCCTAGGAACCTTGCTCCAGTGCTTAACCACCCTGACAGTTAGGAAGTTTTTCCTAATGTCCAACCTAAACATCCCTTCCTGCAATTTGTCCATTGCTTCTTGTCCTATCCTCAGAGGTTAAGGAGAACAATTTTTCTCCCTCCCCCTTGTAACAACCTTTTATGTACTTAAAACTGTTATCATATGCCCGCTCGGTCTTCTCTTCTCCAGACTAAAGAAACCCAATTTTTCAATCTTCTCTCACGGGTCATGTTTTCTAGACCTTTAATAATTTTTATTGCTCTTCTCTGGACTTTCTCCAATTTGTCCACATCTTTCCTGTGGCACCCAGAGCTGGACACGATACTGCGGTTGAGGCCTAATCAGCACGGAATAGAGCAAAAGAATTACTTTTCGTGTCTTGCTTCCAACACTCCTGCTCATACATCCCAGAATGATGTTTACTTTTTTTGCAGCAGCACTACACTTTTCACTCATATTTAGCTTGTGATCCACTATAACCCCCAGATCCCTTTCCACAGTACTCCTTTCTAGGTAGTCATTTCTCATTTTGTATATATTCAACTGATTGTTCCTTCCTAAGTGGAGTACCGTATATACTGGTTCATTAGCCTATTCGTTTATAAGCCAACCCCCCCAAAATGGATAGGTAAAAATAGCAAAAACTATATGACCCTTTCACAAGCCGACCCTATATTTCTGGGGTTGGAAAACTTTGGCTCCTGGCGCGTCAGGGTAAGCCGCTGGGGGACGTTCTGATTACTTGGCGCATCTGCAGGCATGGAGCCCCGCAGACGCTCCAGGTAAACAAAACGACAACGAATTAGATCAGGGGTCGGCAATCTTTGGCACACGGCCCACCAGGGTAAGCACCCTGGTGGGCTGGGTCGGTTTGTTTACCTGCCGCATCCGCAGGTTCGGCCGATCGCAGCTCCCACTGGCCATGGTTCACGCAGGCCGAGGGATGTGCTGGCCGCCACTTCCTGCTGCCCCCATTGGCCTGGAGTGGCGAACCGCAGCCAGTGGGAGCCGCAATCGGCCGAACCTGCGGACGCGGCAAGTAAACAAACCAAGTACTTACCCTGGTGGGCTGCGTGCCAAAAGTTGCCGATCCCTGTATTAGATATTTAATTCAATGATTCCATAGAGTTTAAAATCATCAAAGTTTGGTGTAGACCTGTTTATAAGCTGAGCCCCGCTCTTTGATGAGTCACTTTTTTACCAAAAATATTCAGCTTATGAACGAGTATATACGGTACTTTGCATTTTTCCACATTGAATTTCATCCTGTTTACTTCAGACCATTTCTCCAGTTTGTCCAGATCATGTTGAATTTTAATCCTATCCTCCAAAGCACTTGCAACCCCTCTCAGCTTGGTATCGTCTGCAAACTTTGTAAGTGTACTCTCTATGCCATACTCTCTGTGCCATTATCTAAATAGCATAGTGCTATCGGGAAGCTGGGCACCCTGCCATTGGTACACAGTACATTTGCTGTCAGTCCTTGAAAATCTCAAGAAATTGGATTTTAAATTATAACATTTTTAGGCATAGAGAAATTATTTTGATCATTTTTAGAACTGTTAAAATGTCTGTTTTTTCTTTCACTCAAAGATCTGCAGTTGAACTGATGGTTCTTCCCTTTTACAGGCAGAGGGATACAGAAAAGTAGTCCCAGTAGTATTTTTTAAGTTTTATAAAATATTTTCAAATAGTTTTTCTATAAATTATATGTATATACAGAATACGCAATGGTATGGGTTGATTCAATATTTTTGCCAGCACTGTCCTTAGGTGATCTGTAAACCTCAGTAATAGCCAAAAAAGTCATTATCCTACACCTCTCTGTGTAATGTACCCATTATCTATAGTGTGTGTGTATGTGTGTAAATAAGTAAAGGGAAACACAAATCTCTGGTTAATCATGTTAAATCTCGCTGACATCACATTTCTGTAGAACAAAATGAGCATCCTGTCACTAATATATTAGCCACTAAGATAGACTTAAAACCAATTTAAAATTATAAAAATTACAATGATCAAATTCACATGAGCAGTAGCTAACAATTACTGGTGGATGTGATTTAAAGCGCCTGGTAATTTAACTAGAGCAGTAGCATGTTTTTATTATTAAATCTAACAAATTACAGCCTCTTCTTTGTTTCCTAAAGAGCCTCTTGGTTTCCCACTTTAGCTATAGGCAGGGATGATCCTAATTAGCTTGATTCTTTGAGTCATTGTTCCTCCATGGAGGATTTGTCATAGTAACAGTTATATAGGTGTAACAGACCATGGCTACATTCATACCCACTAGGGATCAAACCTGGGACCTTCATCACCAAAAGTGCAAATTCTTTCCATTTGACCTAAAGAAAAAATCCTTTTTCTGTGGGGTAGTAGCAAGCTATGCAGTTGCTAGGATTAGCTGCTAGAAGTAGGAGGTTGCATTCACTGACTTAGCATAAGTGCTAAGGCAGTGGTTCTCAACCCGGGGTGTTCTTCCTGGGAGTACCTCAACTCATCTAGATCAATGTTCTCAACCTGGGGATCACAGGACAGGTGGGAGGTTGCAGTTGCAGGGCTGGCATCAGGGGGTGGCAAGCAGGACAATTGCCCAGGGCCCCACACCACAGGGGTCCCTGTGAAGCTAAGTTACATGCTTCAGCCCCATGCAGTGGGACTTGGGCTTCAGGGATACAGTAGTCTGGAAAGGTTGAGAATGACTGTGCTAAGGTATTGAACCACATTATGTCTTTCATCTAAAATTGTACATACATGAACTCTGGTGTCAATGTGCTGTGGCAGAGTGAACTCTGTGGTGGGAATCAGGAGGTCATGAGTTTAAATCCTGACTTTGCTATTGACTGGTGTGTATCCTTAGGCAAATAATTTCATTTTTCTGTCTCAGTTACCCTGTCTGTAAAATGGGGACAAAAATACTTTATGCATCTAACTCATAGGGATGTTATGAGGATTAGTTAGTTAAGGTCTGTACAGGGCTCTGTACTTGAACTATATAATGCTTAGTATTATTCTATGATGCTAGTTTCCATAACTCATGTCAGGGTGATATCATAGTAATCTCATGCTGGTAAGAAATGTCCCCCTCTCCTATACGGCGTTATGGGGAGAAGACTCCTTCTGCAAGGGTCTCTGGATCTTTGGCTTCGAAGGATTTAATTGCTTGCACTATGCATCATGGCTCCCTCACAGTATTGGAAGGAACCACATTAGGTAGCAGAGTAGACAAGGCAACAGGGAAGGCACAGTGTGCTGTGCTGGGGCCCCACCGAAAGACCATGACAGCCTGCTATCATGGAACTCCCACTGCTTACGCTAACTGTGGGAGGAGATGAAAACTGGCCAGGGGAACAAGAAACTGAGGAGAGTTCAGTGGAGGGGGAAAATGAGTGTGTGTGGGGGGGGGGGAGAGCAGGATAGGGGGAAGGAGTTCAGGAGTGGGGAAATAGGTCCAGAAGAAACTCAGGATGGTGAGCTTAGCAGACAGGGGTTGGGTTGGGTAAAAGAACCTGGCAGAAGAGGGGACACAGATGGGGTGGGGATGAAGAGACTTTTTTGTGAAGACATGGATTGCTGAACTGAATCTATCCATGGAATGTTCAGGCACCTGGGAGGAAAATCTGTGAGAGGAGGTAATCATTGTGATAGGGAATGGGCCTGGAATTTTTTGAGGGGCAGTGATTTAATAGGCAAGATTAGTGGAGTGTAAGCTATTTGAATTGTGTTCAATTAAGTGACAGTAATACGTCACAGGGCACATTTTGAGGAATTGAGACAACTGAGTTTTTCTGTACAGG
Organism: Trachemys scripta elegans; assembly: GCF_013100865.1. Lineage (NCBI taxonomy): Eukaryota > Metazoa > Chordata > Testudines > Emydidae > Trachemys > Trachemys scripta. Next base: position 114,368,442 of record NC_048302.1, read on the forward strand.
AATCATTAAGCGTGGAGAAAGGCTAGAGCAAAGATGAAGGTTCAGCTCTTCTGGCGTAATATACTGGCAGAGTGTGGGTGACCATGTCTCCCTCTAGTGGTCAACTAAAAAGAAAGGCTAAAGAGTCTGCTGCCATTGTCAACTAATGGAGTTATTATTTAACCTGAGCTATTGGTGCTGACGACTCCAGGTTTTGTCCATACTAATAATGCGTATACATAAAGTGAAGGGAAGGTTGTTAAAGTGTTTCCAGATTAAGGAATTCAGGAGTTTCCCACCATATTAAAATGCAAGTGATTGCAGATCAATTGAAATAAAAAAAACAAACCCAAGGAACCAGAAGCAATAATTGTGGCTTTGTGAGTCGGTGATCAACGATCTGAGAGTAAAAATGAACATACACTGGAAATGGAGCAGCTAGGGAACCAAACAGATATACACACAGTTAATATATGTAGGCAGAACCAGCCCTAGGTTTTGTCTGGACCTACAAGACATGGACTCACAGGAAGACTTCCATAATCTACATTACATATTTTGTATGCAGAAAGTAGTAACACTGGGAGAGTTTAGAAACTGGGTAATGAATTAGTGTGACAGTCTTAGGAGAAGGGGAGTACAATAGAACCTCAGTTACGAATACTTTTGGAATGGAGGTTGTTCATACCTCTGAAATGTTCGTAACTATTAACAAAACATTATATTTGTTCTTTCAAAAGCTTAAAACTGAACATTGACTTAATACAGCTTTGAAACTTCAAAAGCTGCATTTTTCTTCTGCATAGTAACCATATTAATTTAAATGAAACAAGCACAGAAGCAATCTTTTTTTTAAACTTTTCCCCTTTATTTTTTTAGTAGTTTACTTTTAACACAGTACTGCACTGTATTTACCTTTTTGTTTGTTTGTTTGTTTGTTTGTTTGTTTGTTTGTTTGTTTGTTTTTTGGTCTCTGCTTCTGCCTGATTGCATACTTCTGGTTCCAAATGAGGGGTGTGGTTGACTGGTCAGTTCATAATTCTGAGGGTCTACTGTATTATCATTGTGATACCATGAAGATTTAGATCCCTCCAAATGATTTTTCAAGGTATGTGATTGATGGTGAGAAGGTGGAGGTCAAAACTATATGCTGGAAAGGGCTGCTGATGGAGCAGAACTTGGAAAAAAACACAGGGCCCTGTGTAGTCAGACTAGTCAGCTTTGCTTGCTAGCAAAGTTAAGAGTAGAATTGGCCAAAATTCAGGGATTTGGTATTTACAAATTTGCTTTAGTTCCATTGAGTTTGAATAAACTCAAATTTACTGCAATTTCCACGCAAACTTGAGATACTCCAAAAATTTCATTTCTGAAAAAATGGAATATGGTATTCCTGAAACAAAGTGTGAACATGACATTCTGCCCGAATGACAAAGTGGTTGAAGTAATATCTTTTTATTGGACCAGTTTCTGTTGGTGAGAGAGACAAGCTTTCAAGCTACACATGGCTCTTCTTCAGGTCTGGGAAATGTACCTCTAGCATCACAGCTAAATACAAGATGGAACAGATTGTTTAGCATAGTTAGTTAGCACATATTCTAAGTCAAAGTGGAGTGGCCTATTAACATCTCTGCAGTCACAGGACAAAAAGAGGTTGAGTTAGTGGGTTACAGATTGTTGTAATAAGCCATAAATCCAATGTTTTTGTTCGGTCCATGATTTTTAGTGTCTAGCGGAGTTATGAATTTAAGTTCCCAGGCTCATCATTTGAAAGTATTGTGCAGGTTTCATTTGAGGATGAGGACTGATAGGTCAGATATAGAGTGATCGCTTTGTGAAAAGTGTTCACCAACAGGTTATAGGGTGTTTTTGTCTTTTTATCGTTTTTCTGTGTGAGTTCATTTGAGAGCATAGCGATGTCTGTCTGATTTCACCCATATAGTTGTTGTTGGGGCATTTAGTGCACTGGATAAGATACACCACATGTTGTGATAGGCATGTGTAGGATCCATGGATCTTGAAAGGTGTGTTGTGGGGAGCATTGATCATGGTAGCAGTTTTGATACGTCTGCAGGTTTTGCATCTGTTGTTCTGGCAGGGTCTGGTGCCACTTTGGGTATGTCTATACTACAAAATTATGTCGACCTAATTTATGTCAATGTACAGCCATCGCAGTAATTAAATTGCTTTTGCATATCCACACTATGCTCCTTGTGTTGGTGGTGCACATCCTCACCGGGAGCGCTTGCACCGATTTAACTGTCAGTGTAGGGCAATGTGGGATGGCTTCTGAAAGGCATTCACAGTCAATGTAAGCAATGCAGTGTCTACTCGTCAACATTGTGTCTATGCCTCTCATGAAGGTGGAGTTAAGTCGGTGTATGGGCAAGTTATGATGATGGCAGTGACATTTTAGTGTAGAAACTTATATTTAGGTTGACATAAGCTGCCTCTCTGCCACTCCGCCTCACTACAGTTTCGTATTGCAAAATAGTCACATTTTCCCACAGTAGCAATGCATATATTAAGTCAGTTCACATAGTGTGGTGCTGAAAGTTCCCACTCCAGCTTTACCAGATTTTAGTTATTCTTTGGATAAAAGGATGAGTCTTATCTAATAGTTTAAGATAGACAATGCAGTAAGGGAACAAATATCCACTATCCTCCCCAGCTAGCAGTACTGTCAATGTTTTCCCTAAGCGTAATGCTGTTCATTGGACTTCCAGCTGTGTTGCTTGATGAAACCCTGCTGTTTTAAAGGGCTTCCTTTCTAAACGTTCATTTCATACAGAATTTGTGACTAGAATATAAACCAAGCCTGAATTCCTCTGGCACATTGATGAGCTCACGCTGCCTTCAGCGGATAGTTCAGTTTTTCCCTCCCAACACTAATTGTTCATGTTCTTCTGTTTCTTTTCTGCTCCCGTTGGATCTTTTTTTTTTTTTTTTTTTGACAACAGTTGCATCAATGGTGCTAGCAACAAAGTTAGCTAGTTATGATAGCAATAGCTGCAAATAAAAGCAGCAAATGATTCATCATTCCCTATAGTAAAAATGTCTTGAAAATTACACTCTTCTTTTGTGGTGTTTTTCTTATTCCTGTTTATCCTTTTCTGTCAGATTTCACGCTGTGGATATAAATGTGAGGCACATTTTTATAAATTTTTTCCATGATTGTGACAGCATCCTTGGTATTATCAGATAGTGATTCACAGTTTGGCAATGTTGGAAAATAATTGTGTTAGCCCTTTTTGTGCTAAATATCATTCCCTCAATGATTCATTTGGGTGAATTGTGTGTTATGTGTTGTCTTTCCTTATGTATCTATATACCACTGGCTTATATGCCATTTTATAAATATGTGGTTATCTTTGTCCTTTATGTTGACATGCTGAATTTTCTTACTGCACATGTAACAGATGTTGGCCAGTAACACTGATCAGTACCAAATTCCTGTTTAAAAGAAACTGCCACCCTTCAGGACAGAAGGAATTGTAAAGGGCCAGGCCTCTGTGTGACTTGGTAGGTTTTATTTTCTAAATGTAAGTAAGTCAGTGGGCCGTCCAGTCACTTGATAGGAAATAGTTAAGTCTAGGATGGTTAATAGGAAAGCTGGTTTCATGAAAGCCCTTAGATGTTCATAATGAATGGTAATCCCTTCAGGACTGTCTCTGCACTGAAGCCGACTTCCTGTAATCACAAAGCATAAGTTGATTATTTTTCACCTCCAGACTAAAAATTGACCAGGAAATCTGCTTTTTGGTAATACATGAAGGTAAAATGCCAGTGGATGACCTCCCTGTAATTCTTTCTTGCATGCTCATTGACTTGACATCAGCCCATAGTTTGAACCACTATTTTGTCCATAAGCATTGCCAGGTTGTGCTGTTACACATAGTCTTCCAAGTTCCTTTTCTTAGTGTGAGCAAATTTTAAGTCTTGAAAGAAATGTTTGTGGTGGTTCTAGGTTTTAGTTATATAAGGTTCTGTGTAGAGGGAGCTGTGTGAGCAGCTGGAGAGTTTGCTTTGTGCCCTGGGTTCTCATTTAGAGTATTTTTTCAAGGCAAAGTTGCTCCCTGTGAACCAAGCATCTATGTTGCACAGCGATTCCTTGATAGAAGTGATTGCCCAGCATGCTGTTTGTGACTATCTCTGTTCCAGGACTCTTGTGTATGTATAAATAAAGCAAGTTATATTTCAAATATAGCCTGACTCCATGTCACTGATTTCTCCTACACTGGGAAGCCAACCTGCAAGACTCCAGATATCTGTTACTGTTCAGCAGGGGGATATGCTGGTGTCATAACAGGACACTGGCGTCAGAAGAATGGACAACAATAAAAAGCCAACATTTTCCTTGCCTACTCCTGGCTGCAGAATTCTATCCTGTAGGGGTTTGTTTTGTTTTGTTTTGTTTTGTTTTGTTTTAAACTCTAGCTCATGGAGGGACCAGTCATAACGTTTTGGGGAGAGACCTAAATGCAAAATGATATTAATATAATCATTATAACTTATTTTTTAAGTTGTTAAAACTTGTTTGCACCTTTACCGAATAGTAAGATAAAGCTACAAGTGTGTTAGAGCCAGGATGCTTGGAAATATAACAATCCATATGTTTAGTTAGTTATGATTACAAAATGTTAGAGCTCATCAAAGAAGTTCCAGGAGTTTTCTGCTTCTATCTTCCAAAGACAAGAAAATGTCAAGATGACAAACATGTACAACGTTCCTTTTATAAGTAGAAGCCTAATTGTAAAAAGGAATGTAGAGCCATAAATTTAGGTTGTAAAGTTGGCCTATACCAACCCTTTTCTTTTCAAACAAAAACCCAAGTTTAAATACACATAAAGGATTCAAAAAATATTCTTATTGAAATTGATTTCCTTTGTAAACATACTAACGGCTTCATTCGTTAAACTTGGAAAACATTTATGGTGGGCAATGTTTATAGAAGATATTACTTCCAACTAATGTTTCCACTTAAAGGTGAAAACTTTTGTTATTTCTGAGGTGCTTAAGATAAGCATAAGTTTCTTTCTAACATGTATATTAGCAAGTATTTGATATTAAATGCAAGCCTTCATGTAATAAGTGCCTGATATAATTGTTATATGAATAATAGGAGGTTTTATGTACAAATATATCCAGGTCATTAGATGCTAAATTATACTAGTGTAAGAAGTAATTTAAGTATATAATATTTATATTAATGGGAAATTAATTAATTACTGGCAGTGCACAAGCAAATCCACATTTAACTCAGGAAGACAAGAAAATCATTGTTCCAAAAATTGCCATATAGAGTCAACAACTTAAGCTAAAGACTTTTTAAAAGTTATTTAATTGTAAAAGGCTGTTTTGAGGACCATATGAAGAACAGAAGTATTTGAACTTTTTGAAAACAAAATTTCATTTCCTGTCAAACTTTAATAAAAATGAAAGAGTACACCAGAGTGTGCTATGACCCAGGTGGATACAGGTTGCTTGAGCTATGAATACACCCATGGGGAATCCCCACACATCATCCCCTAAAGACCACCATCCATCCCCAAGAAATATTGTCTGACTACCGAAACCCCCAAGATGCATCTTCCTCTCCCAATTGGAAAGCACTGAAAAAACAGAGGAGATGTGCCTCCATCTCTTCTACAAACAGAATGGTGCCTGAGCCTGATGGAATGCAGCTGATGGCTGTACTACAGCAGGTTGCTGCAGATACTGTTGAAATTAAATCGACAGTTTCCAACCTAAAGATCACCATGACTGAAGTTCAGAGTGCACTACAACCTCTATCCAGACAGCTGGGTGAAGCAGAACACAGAATTTCTGAAGTGGAAGATGATTTCAAAGAGAACAAATTACAGGTTATGAAGAACTGTAATGATATTAAGACCAAGCTAGTTGATCTAGAAAGCCACTCAAGACAATGAAACATCAGGATTATGGGTGTCCCTGAGGGAACAGAGAATGGTAAACCTCTGAATTTGTCCCTAAATTGCTAACTAAGTAGTTGGGTCTGCGGGTAGACTTGTTTTTATATAGAATGGCCACACTGAGTCCTTGCCCCCAAGCTAGCTCCAGGAGGTCAGCCTAGAACATTGATTGTGAAGTTCCTGAAGTTTACCACTAAGGAGCTTATATTTCTGAAACAACTGGCCAGGGAGATGGACATGAAGTATTTTATTAAATACCAAGCAATGTTCCATATTAAGAATGGTGAGATCATAATATCATTCATTTCCCCTCAGGAGGCAGAAAAATACCTAAAAAAATCTGCAAATTCCTCCCTTACAAGAGGAGGCACCTATGGAATGATCCAACCATGCTGAATTTATGTATTGCTCTCTGATATCCGTTATGGTTGTGCTAAAGAAGTTGATGGGTGCTAGTGAATATTGATATGTTAGTTCCTTTTTGGCTCCAGGGGCTGTCAGGATCCAATGCACATTGGAAAACATAATCCCAACTATGCATAAAATGATGGGGTCTAAATCAGCTGTTACCACTCAAGAAAGAGATTTGGAGTCATTGTGATATTTCTCTGAAAACATCCACTCAGTGTACAGCGGCAGTCAAAAAAGTGAACAGAATGTTGGGAGTCATTAAGAAAGGGCTAGATAATAAGACAGAAAATATCATATTGCCTCTATATAAATCCATGGTATGCCCACATCTTGAATACTGCGTGCAGATGTGGTTGCCCTATCTCAAAAAAGATATATTGGAATTAGAAAAGGTTCAGTATATACATACAGTGAACATGAAAAGGTGGAAGTTGCCATACCAACTCTAAGAGGCTAATTAATTAAAATGAGCTATTATCAGCAGGAGAAAAAAAACTTTTGTAGTGATAATCAAGATGGCCCATTTCAGACAGTTGACAAAAAGGTGTGAGGATACTTAACATGGGGAAATATATTCAATTTGTGTAATGACCCAGCCACTCCCAGTCTCTATTCAAGCCCAAATTAATGGTATTTAGTTTGCATATTAATTCAAGTTCAGCAGTTTCTTGTTGGAGTCTGTTTTTTAAGTTTTTCTGTTGCAAAATTGCCACCTTTGGCTCTGGGATCTGTTTCATTTGACTAAAACCGGATTTGGTCATTTGCAGCACCCCATTCTTAAGTCTGTTACTGAGTGACCAGAGAGGTTGAAGTGCTCTCCTACTGGTTTTTGAATATTATGATTCCTGATGTCAGATTTGTGTCCATTTATTCTTTTGCGTAGAAACTGTCCGGTTTGGCCAATGTACATGGCAGAGGGGCATTGCTGGCACATGGCATATATCACATTGGTAGATGTGCAGGTGACGGAGCCCCCGATGGCGTGGCTGATGTGATTAGGTCCTATGATGGTGTCGCTTGAATAGATATGTGGACAGAATTGGCATTGGGCTTTGTTGCAAGGATAGGTTCTTGGGTTAGTGTTTTTGTTGTGTGGTGTGTGGTTGCTGGTGAGTATTTGCTTCAGATCGGGGGGCTGTCTGTAAGCGAGGACTGGTCTGTCTCCCAAGATCTGTGAGAGTGAGGGATCATCTTTCAGGATAGGTTGTAGATCTTTGATGATGCACTGGAGAGGTTTTAGTTGGGGGCTGAAGGTGACAGCTAGTGGCATTCTGTTATTTTCTTTGTTGGGCCTGTCCTGTAGTAGGTGACTTTTGGGTACTATTCTGGCTCTGTCAATCTGTTTTTTCACTCTGGTCACTCAGTAACAGACTTAAAGGTGGCAATTCATGTGTAGTCCATGATGTGGAGAGATTGGATTATTGATATTTATTTCTACTCCATTTCCATTACAGAGAGGTACAAGGCAGGGCTGCTCCCTTTCTCCTCTTCTGTTTGATTGAGCTCTAGAACCTCTAGCTATTGCCATCCAAGTAAATCAACATATTCATGGTATGAGGGTGGTTCAAATAGAGCACAAAATTATGATCTATGTGGATAATACTATTGCATTTGTATCTAAGCCTGAGGTTACCATTCCTAACCTTCTAACCATTATTAATAAGTTTGGATTCCTCTCAGGATATAAAATTAATTGGGGGTTTCATAAATATGCCTACAAAGGCCCTTTCTCAAATTGGGACTTTAAGTGACAATTGTCTTATGAAATATTTGGGAATACTGATTCCCAAAATTATTCAGGACATCCCTAAGATGAATATAGAACCAAGAATTTTAGTTATAAGCTAGGGACACATCGGTTGGAAGTAACGGAAGAGGAGAAGGACCTCGGAGTCCTGGTTGATCGCAGGATGACTATGAGTCGGCAATGTGACGTGGCCATGAAAAAAGCTAATGTGGTCTTGGGATGCATTAGGTGAGGTATTTCTAGTAGGGATAAGGAGGTGCTGGTTCCATTATACAAGGCACTGGTGAGACCTCATTTGGAGTACTGTGTGTAGTTCTGGTCTCCCATGTTTAAAAAGGATGAAATCAAACTGGAACGGGTACAGAGAAGGACCACTAGGATGATCCGAGGAATGGAAAATCTGTCGTATGAAAGGAGACTCGAGGAGCTCGGTTTGTTTACCTTAACCAAAAGAAGGCTGAGGGGGGAAATGATTGCTCTCTTTAAATATATCAGAGGGATAAATACCAGGGAGGGAGAGGAATTATTTCAGCTCAGTACTAATGTGGATACGAGAATGAATGGATATAAACTGGGCGTCGGGAAGTTTAGGCTTGAAATTAGATGAAGGTTTCTAACCATCAGAGGGGTGAAGTTTTGGAACAGCCTTCCGAGGGAAACAGTGGGGGCGAAAGACCTCTCTGGCTTTAAGATAAAGCTTGATAAGTTTATGGAGGGGATGGTTTGATGGGATAAAGTGATTTTAGTCAATAGGTCAATAACGTGCCATCGCTGGTAATTAGCAACAATGGTCAATGATGGGATAGTAAAAGTTACTACAGAGAACTTTTTCCAGAGGATCTGGCTAGAGAATCTTGCCCGCCTGCTCGGGGTTCAGCTGATTGCCATATTTGGGGTCGGGAAGGAATTTTCGTCCAGGGTAGATTGGCAGAGGCCCTGGAGGTTTTTCACCTTCCTCCACAGCATGGGGCAGGGGTCGCTTGCTGGAGGATTCTCAGCGATTTGAAGTCTTTAAATCATGATTTGGGGACTTCAACAGCTGAGTCAAGGGAGAGAATTCTTCCAGGAGTGGGTGGGTCAGCTTTTGTGGCCCGCATCATGCGGGAGGTCAGACTAGATGATCATAATGGTCCCTTCTGACCTTAGAGTCTATGAGTCTATGAGACTGTGAGACTGTGAGGCATGGTCTTGGTCCTTTGGAGTCCCAGAGGCTTCTCTGCAGGAGGCTATAGCACCCAACTGCTGTCCTGCTCGGTCAGCCCAGACTGAGCTGGCTTGCTCCCTTTGAACACTCCCTCCACTGGGAACATGCCCAGCACAGGTATGGAGGAGTGGCTTCCTGCATTCAGAGCAGCTCCTTAACCCTTGCCTCACCAGTGTGGGTTGGTACACCCCATCACATGGATGGACAGAGAAATTATGACTGTGTCGCAGTAAGTTGATAATGATGAATCTAACTCATTTGTAGATCTTGAGCAACAATTTGGCTTGCACTGCTCTGGAGCATGGAAATATCTCCAGTTAAAGCATTTATTTATGAATGTATTTGGACTGGATGCATTGGGAGCTACAGAACCTCCAGAACTTTTATTATTTATGAAGAACCTTCCTGGATTTACTCTGCTAAAGTTAATAATTTAAGAGTTGCCTAGAACAGAGATTTGGATACACAATGATCTTCAACCCTGTAGAATACAATTAGATCTAATGTTAAAAAAGCAACCCTAGACCTGAGGTTGTGGCTTATTCACCAAAAGACAGTTTTGAATATGCTGGTCCTCACGTAGGCTAATGATAGTGGGCCTCATCAGGGCTCATGGCTGTTGGAAATGTAACTTCCTTGGTGCTACATTAGCTCATACGTTTTGAGAGTTATTTTGTATCAAGAATTTCTGGTATGAGGTGGATCAAAGGACCAAACAGATATTAAATACTAAATTGGAGCCTATTCTTGGATATATTCCTGAGACTTGGAGATTACCTGGTAACAAGGCAGTATGGTTCCAACATGCAGTTTTGGTTGTTAAAAAAGCTAACAAATGACTGGCATTCCCCAGAAAGGAAATGACTGAAAAATGCAAGCAATTTGGGCTGACTTTTTAGAGGTTTACAATTAGCATAGATCCTGAAGATAGATATGTTGCTTCCCCTGGCCTCCCTGAATCCTAACCCTTTTTATTTACTTTGTGTATTGTGATGAATCTGGTATTTTCTTATATTTATTGTATTTGGAAGAAATAATAAATTATAATTAATTTTAAAAAGTGAAAGAGTATCTCAGAGAATGGAGTGAATAAAAAGAGAGTTGATACTGGCTTTGACAGTTGTCTGGTACTTTCCTGCCACAGGAAGAACAAAGGTAATTAAAGAAATGTTGCATATTGATAAATAAACTACATATTCATGAGACGAAGAGGCTCCTAAGGACTATCCATGAAGGCATGGAGCCAATGAGAGGGTGACAGCGACCAGCTTGAATCTAAACATGCATGAAGGAAGTGTGTTTTCCTATAGTTTCATGAAAATAAGGAGGAGAAAGATTATAAAAGGTTCTGACGTGAGCACCCTGTTCCCTCCCATCCCTGGCTACTCTGCTTAAACAGCAAGCAGACACAGTTCATTCTGTCCATCTCCACAAGCAAGCTGCCACAGGCAGATAAGAAAAACAAAGAAGACTGATGAAGAAACCAAGCCAAGGAAAACCTTTTCAAAACTTCTACATGGATTGGTGAGAGAAAGTTAACTAAGCCACTGCCAAGGCATTAGATTTAAAATCTTGTAATGATTTTATTGGGATATGAAAATACAGTTGAAATTTAATTTACTAATCATTTCTCCTGTTAATCACCAGATGATTAGACCATGTATTCCTAGAGAGGAGACTGGGCCTAACATCAGAATTTAATTGGACTTAAGATTCTTACTATTGGTTATTTGGCCTGTCTCAAGACAGCTCCTTAAATGGCTTATTTTAAGTAAAAAAGACAAACAAAAAAATTTAATATTTTCTTTATTTTTGTAGGATTTAGTTAAGCTTGCCTATTTTCCCCTAATTATGAACTGTTTGTTATTTATTAATAACTCACAGCATCCACTTGCCCTTAAACAAAATATTTTGCCACTATATAAACAGTTTTAAATATATAATAAGATACTAAATGGAATTCACAATAATTCTGGAAACAATATACTTTGTTCTTAACTTACCAAATGAAGAATGTCCTGCAGGTAATTCACTCTCACTCTGTTAAAATTCTCCACAGAGGACATACAGAAGAGATTGCAACAGAAGTCACCAGTTTATCACTTTATTATTAACAAAAGTAAGAGAAGCTCAGTGGTTTGAGCATTGGCCTGCTAAACCCAGTGTTGTGAGTTCAATCTTTGAGAAGGCCATTTAGGGATCTGGGGCAAAAATCTGTCAGGGACAGTACTTGGTCCTGCTGTGAAGGCAGGGACTGTACTCGATGACCTTTCAAGGTCCCTTCCAGGTCTATGAGATAGGTATATCTCCATATAATAAAAAGCATTAAACAGAATATAAAGGAGCCATGGTTAATCACTGTGATTATTTTGCTTGGTCTTGATCACGGTATCCCCTAAGTTATGTAAAAGAATCCCTGGCATTAAACAGTAGGAGTCAAACTCCTGATTAGCAGTAAAGGAAACAATTAGTAAGAGCTAGCCCTGCCATTTCTTGTTTCTCTAAGCTAAATATTTTTTAAAATAAAATTACTTGGTGTAATTAAATTTACAATTAAGTTTACCCATTTCTACCCCATAGTACTACCAATCTGTATACACATTCCCTTTAACTTCCAAGGGAGTTTCATTTCATGGCAGAATTGAGCCCAAATATATAAGGTATTAATGCTCAGAAATTATCCTTTACAGGATTCTTTTCATGTTCAAAGTGCTCTACAAACATCATCAAACATTGACAACACACCTATAAGGTGGATGAGACTTGTCCTAATTGTTGGAGATGGGGAAAATGGCGCACACAGATTCAGCCTGAAATTTTCAAACTTGGGTACGTAATATTAGACATGTAAATCCATAATGAGGCACCTAAATAATAGAACATGTAGATGTAGGTACATTCTGTCCATTGTTTGGCTGCCTCATTATGGATTTAAATGCCTAACATTAGACACCTAATTTTGAAAAAAATTGCCTAAGGGAGTTAGCAAAAGCACAGAGGGATTGAGGGCTTTCTCATTCCTAGTCCTATGCTTAAACCATTACTCTGCTCCTTTCTCAGAATTTCAACTTAATTCCCAGTGTGATTTTGTTCTGCTCAGGCACTGTATCTCCACAGCCCCTAGTTAGAGCTTAGTTAACACACATGTTCTGAATGAAAATGATTAGTATATCTTTATGCTTCCCTCTAACCGATGGATGATTGCTCAGATCATTTAATGCAAAACAAATGGGTATACTGAAAAGCATGCTTCCATTTGCACTTACTGAATCCCACCCTATCGCCATTAGAAGCTCTAATTTAAGACCTCATATGTACTGCATGTTGCTTTTCCTGCTTAGCTCCAGCCACCTTCCAGAATTTCTTCAGCTGGAACATACTTCTAAAAACCCAAAAATATTGTTTCCTATTGTCCTCCCCAACCTGGCTACAGAATCCAGTCTTGGAGCCAGTAATCACACCAGCTGCATGTATTATATCACATTACCAGAGCTTTCTACCCCTCCCCCAGCCCTTGTAACTGGATCTTATAGTGATTTTCCTATTAGCAAGGCATTTAAAATAAATATGTTGTTAGAGCTGGTCAAAAAATGTCCAACAGAACAGTTTTTCCATCATAAAATGCTAATTCAATAGAATCTAAAGGTTTGGTGGGAACATGTCAATATCAGGTAGGCAGGGTTCCATGACAGCCTGTTTGACTCGCCAGCATCCCTGGCAGCTCAGCTGGCAGGCTACTTGCCACAGCCCACCTGGCGGGCAGCCAGGGAGTTGGGGCCTCTGTTTCCTGGTCTTCTCATCTCTGCACCTGGGCTTGCCAGGTTCCCCTCTGGTTCCCCCACAGCCTGCTTGGTGTGGGCTCTCTGGGTTCCCAGGCAGCCTGCCTCCGTAGGATCCCTGGTTCCCCCCACAGCCCATCTGCTGGGCAACCTGGGTTTCTAGGCTGCCCGGCTCCCCATCTGACAGGCTGCTGGCCTCCCAGACTGCCTGGACTGACCAATTTCCTCACAGCCCACCTGGAGAGCTGCCCCGCACCCAGCTTGTAGATTCTGGGCTGGCTAGCTCCATGGGCTCTCGTCAGTTCCCTATCTGCCGAGCTCCACCACCAGACAGCCCCGGGAACCCAGGGAACATATTTTGTTTCAGAAACACTGAAACATTCATGCTGCCCAGGTACTGGGAATGGTTCGGTGTTTCTAAAATGAAAATATGTTTTAATTTTAAGTCTAGGAGTTTTTTGTTTTTTAAACTCTGCATTTTTCATGGGACAGAAATTCTGTTTCCCAACCAGCTTTAGCTATTATATAAATAGTACTTTGAACTTCTATGGCAGCTCCCCTGGGTAAGTGTCATAATCCCCATTTTATGTATGAAGAAACAGATACAGAGAGCTTTAGAGCTAGATCATTTCATTCATGGGGGGAAGAGGAATAGGTAGGGAACAGAAAATGGTATGAGTTTCCACCATGTTAATCTGTCAGAGAGAGGAATTGTCCACCCCACTCCCACTGGTAGAATGGACAAGGTGGTTGTGAGCCCCAATACAAGGGATCTTGAGATCCACACAAATCTAGTGCATTTGTAATGCTACCTGTTCCGTCCCCTCAGCCGCTAGTGCAGCATAGCTCTGATAGGATGTGTGGTAGTGATCATGTAAAATGATGCTGATTGGGGCAGCAGCTTCATACTTTCCAATTCCCCACAGGCTTTTAGAAATGACCCCTTCTAAGTGCAATCTAAGTACCCTCCAGGATGCTCTTCTTTATTCCCCCTCTCTTCTCCTGGTTATCTTCCCCTCCCCTTTTAATGTACAGCCCTGATTCCCTTATCACAAATCACATCAGTAACCCATGTTAACATTAAGTAACATGGATAAATTATAAATAAATTAAACTGGTCCTGCTCGTGAAGGCAGGGGGCTAGACTCGATGACCTTTCAAGGTCCCTTCCAGTTCTAGGAGACAGGATATCTCCATTAATTTATATATATATATATAAAAAAAGTATATGAAAATAACATTCTGCTCTTCCAATAATCTGCATTACTCATCTGCTAAGCTCTTGGAGATAGAAAAAAGCAGCAGAGCATAGAGGTTAGCTCCTAGACAAAAAAAATAAATGTGAGAGTGTAACAAACTACATATTAGCTTTCCCTCGTTTAAAAGGTATGAAAATGGGTACAGTGGGGGGGGGGGGGGGTGGGGGGCGGAGAGGCACGTAAATTAAAACTGTTTGAGGAATCCAGTCCAATTATTTGGATTTCCATTACTATTGAGCATTATCCCTAAGCTTCCCTCCTGCTCACTTGCAAAGTTATACACATCTCTAGACACATTACAGTATTTATTCAGTCTCTTCTTATGTAAACCTTAATTTCTAAAATGGGCTTTGGTCTTTTCTTATGTATATATCTGCAACCCCAGTGATTTGAGTGGGGTTTCTTCTATGTAAAAGAGCATGGTATCTGGTCCAAAACATGCCAGGTACAGATCTGTTTAGATATTTCAATAAAACATATGAATTACATTGATTCTCTTCTTTTCCTTAAAAAAAGTAGAACGTATTGTAAAAATGGATTACTTAAACCATAGTAAAGAAATGGATGTGATCTTAATATTTTTTCCTCATTAGAATAACAGGTAGCATACCCATAGATAACTACTAAGTATGCAAGATAACAAGCTTCTTTAGTGGGTGTGTGCGCGCGCGCGCGCGTGTGTGTGTGTGTGTGTGTGTGTGTGTGTGTGTGTACGTGTGTGTATGCGCGCACGCATGTGCTATGTTCAGGGTTCAGGCATAAGATGAGAGTCAAGACAGTGCAACAATCAGACAATATTCCTTTATCCTCATATGCTGTATTTCCCATCAAGCACTTCCTGACAATAGAATTTTCAAAGTCCCTACGCATTACCCTATATGTAAGCATACTATTATACTATAACTCCCCTTATTGGGAAGTTATCTATAGTAATATGCTATATAACTCTGTGTTTGATACTCAAGTTTGGGAAAACGGCTATATATCTGATTAGTGAATGGACGCTACATTAAGAAGAAAGGCTTTGACATCTTAATGAGTGGGATTTCGATGCCCAGTTCTCATTACAAATAAATGTGAATTCATGGAATCATAGAAGATTAGGGTTAGAAGAGACCTCAGGAGGTCATGTAGTCCAACCCGCTGCTCAAAGTAGGACCAACTCCAACTAAATCATCCCAGCCAGGGCTTTGTCAAACCAGGCCTTAAAAACCTCTAAGGGACACCCTAGATTGTTTAGGTGGCTTTGAAAACCCCATCCAACACATTTATCCTTGGGGGCAGGGGCAGAGAGGTAAAATAGAAGAGCTCTTGCCATGCTTCACAACTATAATACCTAAAGGATGAAAAGGACCTAGGTCAGAATCTGCACACTCTGCATGCTGAAGGTGAAAGCTGTGCTTGGGAACAGAAGCTATAAAAGGAAAAGATTACATCAAGAAGGGCTCTTCTTCCTATGTGATCAATAACTTCCTTTGTGGAAGGAGCAAATTGTGCCTAAACCCTTTGCTTGTAGATACTTAAAATCAGGGAACAGATCTATGGTTATTTCCTTTCAACTATTCCTATGTTTTCTTCTGTGTGCCTTGACAGGGACTTCTATGGATGCAGAAGCCTGGTCTAGGGGCCTTATCACTTTGTCCACGTTGCCTTACTACAAATTCAGTTGCTATTGGGGAAAAGGAAAATGTAAAATGTACGTTAGAATGAAATATTAACAAAATAGCCTGTCAAGGTTGAGGTACAATGGCAGCAGGAAGGGGATTTTTCCACTGCTCCCATCTGTTGTACCTGTATAAAGCAGTTTAACCTGCAGTGCTTGTCACCCAGAAACCTTCATGACTATGTAATGTTTTAGAAAAGTTAAACAAAAGGAGTGTTCAAACAAATGTATAATTTCTTGGAGCTGAACGCATAACTAGTGGGTTCCCGTGAATCAAGGTAAACCCTAGAGTGAAAGGAAAGTGTGTGAGAGCATAATTGTACTCAGTACTTGAGTTAGGGACTGAATCTGATTTTGACTCACCATTTAAAAAATAAGACAGTAGTGCCAAGTTACAGATTCTGGGCACGTTGTTTTATTAGCAGTTTTGCAGCAGTCGTATTTATACATGAGAGTTCTAGACTGGCTACAAATTCAGGTGATCAGTCACACTAGAGAGCCCCTTGTCTTGAAACATACTGAGCACAAAGTGGCTCAGATCCCAGTTGAGTTGAGGATGCTCCTCACCTCACTGGGGCTGAGTTCTCTGGATTCTGGACTAATATACTAGGAAGAAGAACAAGAGATGGTCCATCTCTCAGTCCTGTTGAGAGCTCTGGAGTTAGTGCATGGATGACAGGCAACAGCAAGGTCCTAGCACATAAGATTATTTCCTCTTGGGGATCTCCTTAGGTCTATGTGGAAGTTGGGGAAGCCATGTATGTAAGGGCATCCCTCACTTCTTCCCCAGAGAAGCAAACTTCACCCTGACAGAAGAATTACAAGGAAACTTAACTGAATCTCTTTATCCACTCCTTTAGGTGAGATAATCCTCGTAGGGGAGCATTGGGCTCTGAATTGGAATTTGAGGGCAAAATTTTGCCCTCAGATATATCTGTGCAACCCCACTGAAGACAATAAGCTTAAATTCTAACTTATATTATGCTGTTTAGGACTCTGCCTTTCCTTTGGGTCTGGATAAGTTGAAATGTTTGCATGTCAGAACTGAGGTATTGGTAGAGATGTGTGGCAAAGATTCAACAACACCTGTGCGCAAAATATCTTGCTCAAGCTAGTGTAATTAGTTTCTCACTTACATAACCACTCACAAATTTAACAAAAAGCCTGTTAATGGGATAGGTCTCACCAGGGGAAGAGTTTCAATTTCCTAGAAAATGTAAGTTGACAGCTACATGAGGTAAAATAACCATGTTCAAATATGGTGGTTTTAAATTAGGTAAATTTAGTCTCAGGAAATGAGTGGAGCTTGTTGTGTGAAGTGTTTCTTTAGCAAGGTCAGGCTAGCTTTAAAAACTAATGCCAGCATCAGACCGGAGGAGACACTTAGAGATGCTGTCTGTGAAGGACTGTGGTACTTCTAACACAAAAGCAAGAGAACATGAATCATTTATGACAGCAGCAGAGAGCGGGTTTTTTGGACTAAGGCAAGGTCAGGTGGAGTGAAGGGCATAAAAGGAACTCCTACAGGGCAACTAGCTATAGAAAGCTGACAGCAAGTGCTAAAGTCTGTCATCCACATGGTGGATCTACTAGGTAAGCCTGGATGGCCTTTTTTAGGTCACAGTAGTAACAGAGGGAAATTTGAAGGTTTTTGATATAGTTCAAAACAGAATCTGATCCCGCCTTGCTAAATCAAAAGTATAACAAAACCTTGAGAGTGCTTTCTAGCTGTATCTATATGGCTGCATAGTATTACTGTAGTATCTAAGGCCCTGATCCTGCAATGATTCACACATGTGCTTAACTTTTAGCACATGCATAGTGCAAAGGGACGGCTCACATGCTTGAAGTTAAGCATGTACACAAGTCTTTGCAGGATCAGTGCCTGAGTATGAATGTTGCATCTGTGATGTTGCTTTGCATAATAATTCTGAAAGCCAGAATTTTTTAAAAATCTGAACGTGCTTGGGTCAGAAACAGAACTATGTTTAGTGTTAAAAATAGAGCTGGGTCTCAGGCAGCCCTTATGTCTCCCTCCCACATGTGATCACCCTGAACTATGTGAGCTATTGAAGTCTGAGCCCTGATCTGGAAATTGAATATTGTGAATGTCTCAAAACCCTAGATCTGAATGGCCTAAAACTGTGGGTTGTTCAAAATCCCAGTCTGGGTTAGAATCCCTATTGTGCAATTTGTGCCTATCGCTAATAAAAAGTGCTGGCAGGTGTTTTTTTTACCCTTGCATTGATGAAGTAAGTGCTGTGAACAATTGATGGGAAAGATACTTATATTGTTACAGGTCCTTCTGTTAAGAAATAAGAGAAAAAACATTTGGGACATTATTACAGCTGTGCAGGGTATGTAGGGAACACAACACACCAGGTCTGGTCTCAACAACTGCTTCTTTATTAACATACAAAATGGCATCCAGGGATTGGGCAAAACTCCCCACTCCTGAATACATCTTTTGGGACTATCCTAAAAGAACTATACTGAACCCCCAGGATACAACATCCCTCCCCCTCGAAGTTCAACAAAATTCCTTGATAGGAAAATCAACAGCTCAATATAGTAACTGGAACTCTACCTTGAGGTGCAGGGAAGACTGGTAAAGACACCATGGTCTCTGGCAGTCCATGTATGCTAAACAAGAAACATAGCTCCTCAGTAGTTACAGATGAAGTAGCTACTCTGGCCAGAATGACTTTCATCCACTTAGAACATGCATTCACCATGACAAGAAACATTGACCCAAGGAAGGGACCAACACAGTTGACGTGTAGTCTGATCCAAAGCCTTCCTGTCCATTCCCATGGTGATAAGTCTGCTACCATAGGCAACTTTCTTTGTTTGGCACAGCCCAGTACCGCTTGATTTCTCTAACTAGGCTTGGCCAGCAGACGTAACATCTGGCCTGAGTTTTCATTCAGGTCATCCCAGGGTGAATTCTGTTCAGTTTTTCTAGTATTAACTTTCTTGCCCGGAGAGCTGAAATCCACTTTGGAGATTTAGTTCCCAATGCCTGTGAAAATAAGGATGTATGTCTGAAGATACCATCAACTTGGGCCATCCATGATATATGAAATGAGAGACCTGTGACAGAACTAGGTCTCCGTTAATCCATTGAGCGATCTGCTTAGCTGTTAGTGGAGCTTCTTCTACTCTGGCTAAAGGTAGCACCACTTTTTGAGATACTGGAGTGTCTTCTTTACCTACTGGCAACAAACTGAGGCCATCTTCATTAGTAATTGCTGGTCCAGGCTTAGAGAGCAGAATGGGTTCTGCCAGAATCCTTTGCTGCATTGCTTCATTATTGTTGCCACAAAGAATGCAGTTGTGTAACATATCCTCCAAACTATTTCCAATTTCACATTGGGCTGCCAGCTGGCATAAATTTGCCACAAACTGAGGCATATCCATTAGGCTCTTGGATATAGGAGTTATGTTTAAACCATAGGACACTAACAGATGGTTTTGGTTCATAATGATCCGTCACTGCTTTAACTATAGAGTCAAATGTCACTGTTTCAGGAGTCTGTGGCTCCTGGAGCTCATGAATCAGTCCACAAGTCTTGCAACCCACAACACTGAGGAGGATAAACTCTGTTTTGTCCCATCCGTGACGCCATTTGCCAATAAGTAACAGCGGAAGCATTCTACACAATGTGTTTGTTTCCTTCTGAGCCTCAAATTTATCCTCCCTGCTGTAGTGCATCATTCCCTTGTGTGTTGGAAGAACACAGAGTCTGCACCTCTATGACAACAACAAGGAGTCTGGTGGCACCTTAAAGACTAACAGATTTATTTGGGCATAAGCTTTCGTGGGTAAAAACCTCACTTCTTCAGATGCATAGAGTGAAAGTTACAGATGCAGGCATTATATACTGACACATGGAGAGAAGGGAGTTACTTCGCAAGTGGAGAACCAGTGTTGACAGGGCCAATTCAAATCAGGGTGGATGTAGTCCACTCCCAATAATAGATGAGGAGGTGTCAATTCCATTCAATTCATTACAGAAGCAACTTTTCCTCTCCCGGAATTGACACCTCCTCATCTATTATTGGGAGTGGACTACATCCACCCTGATTGAATTGGCCCTGTCAACACTGGTTCTCCACTTGCGAAGTAACTCCCTGCTCTCCATGTGTCAGTATATAATGCCTGCATCTGTAACTTTCACTCTATGCATCTGAAGAAGTGAGGTTTTTACCCACGAAAGCTTATGCCCAAATAAATCTGTTAGTCTTTAAGGTGCCACCAGACTTCTTGTTGTTTTTGTAGATACAGACTAACACGGCTGCCCCCGATACTTTGCACCTCTATGCTTTCCCTGGTATTCACTTTGGCTTTTCAGGGTGGCTGGGCCCCTTGTCTAGGGTTACCATACGTCCTCTTTTTCCCGGACATGTCCGGCTTTTCGGCACTCAAACCCCCGTCCGGGGAGAATTGCAAAAAGCCGAACATGTCAGGGAAAATGGCGGCTCTGCTCCTCCCCTGACTCTTCGGTTCTGTTTAAGAGCCGAGCTGCCCGAGCGCTATGGGCTTCAGGCAGCCCCCTTGCCTCTGGACCCCAGCCGAGGGCACTTCCCCTCCCGGGCTCCAGCGGCGCAGGGTCCGGAGTCATGGGGGCTGCCCGAAGCCGGTAGCGCTGGGGCAGCTCGGCTCTTAAACAGAGCCGAAGAGTCAGGGGAGGAGCAGAGCCTCCGGCCGCGGCGGCTCTGCTCCTCCCCGACTCTTCGGCTCTGTTTATGAGCCGAGCGCTACGGGCTTTGGGCAGCCCCCATACCTCCGGACCCTGCGCCGCTGGAGCCCGGGAGGGGAAGTGCCCGGCTGGGGGCGCAGGGTCCGGAGGCAAGGGGGCTGCCCAAAGCCCAAGCGCTACCGGCTGTGCTGGGGAAGCGCCGCCCGGGGGCGCAGGGTCTGGGGACTGCCCAGCAAACCGTGAAGCCGGTAGCGCTCCAGCAGCCCTTTCCCCGTGGCTGGGAGTGGGAGGGAGGAGGGGGTGGAGTTAGGGTGGGGAAGGGGCGGAGTTGGGGTGGGGAAATGGGCGGGGCCAGGGCCTGTGGAGGGTCCTCTTTTTTTATTTAATAGATATGGTAACCCTACCCTTGTCCTCTCTCAGGAAGACAGCCAACCCTGGAAAGCAGCTCCTCAGGAGCACCACAGCCATTGACAGCAATGCATTGAGTGCTTTGCACACATCAGTCAGTGTAACTTGTTGCCAATATGTTACAGCAGCGCAGTGTGTGGTGGGAGCGCAATACACCAGATCTGGTCTCAAAAGCTGCTTAGGGACCAGGCAAAATTCCCCATCCTAGAATACATCTTTAGGGACTATCCTAAAATAACTATCCTGAATCCCCAAGATGCAACATACATATGTCTGCCTGAGTCCCTTTCCTAAATGCTCCTTTTGTCTGTTACATGCTCCTGGCTTAGGAAGCCAGATCCTTGGAGCTGTCAAATTACATGAGCTGAAGACTAGGCCTTGACCCTTTTTTCACGCTGACTCCCAAACTTGGAAAATTATTTCCTAACCATACTTTCTCTTCCTTCATATCATTCCTGAAATCCCACCTTTCTGAAAGGTCTACATATACAGTCTGTGTCTTGGGGCATCCACATGCTTAGGGGTAAAAACCTCTGAGTTCTTCCTTGCATTAGTTGCATTTTGTGTGTTTGTGCCAAGCAGCACACAGGGTTCCTTGCTCACTGGCTGTATACATATGATAATTACTACTGCTATAGTGCCATGTACAGCTAAAGTGATATAAATAAGCAGTGGTGATAACATGAAATGATAATGAAGAACTTGCAGAATAGTATTTAAAGTATGACGAATCTATCCACATCTATTCACAGATCTGCACCATGAATTGACTGACTTGTAATGTCAGTGTTCAGCTGAGGATATCCGTAAATCCCAGGGCTGTTTCAGTGTGTTGTTATTCATGTAATTTGAATGTGGTTAGTATGAATAGTTATGGGCATCTCTCATAGGGATCGTTACATACAGCACAGAAACTGGTATTTTATTTAATCTTCTCACCAAAATGAGAATGGAAAAAAATATTTGGAAAAGCATTTGGAAAAAATAAACTGGTGGAGATTGAAATTGACACAGGATTGTGAGCATAAGGACTAGCTGAACTTGGTAAAACTCACCATAGTACCCAGCGTGAAAGCTGTACAATTAAAATGAGCTTTGAAGTGATTGCATCTGAGTCTGCTAAAAGGTTGTACAGAGAAAGAGACTAAGGTGTGGATTCATTTGCATTCATTTGCAAGTTTTACTATATTATTGGCCTGTTAATATGTGAGAAAATTGCATGCTTTTCATCCACAGATCTGTGCCATTAACTCCGCAAGTATGTGGGTCTATCTCTGGCAGCTGAGCCAGGAGAGTAAATAATTAGACTCCGGAAAAACAAATTATCAGAGAGCACTTTTGGGATGGATCACTTGAAGAAAGAGTGTGTATACATAGTCTTCAGACACAACAGAAAACATTATTATAGCATAACAGAAAACATTTTTGTAGCATAGCAACCAAAAGTATTTATGTTGGACTATTGTTTCTAGTCTGAATTCCTGTTTTTGCTTGTAACTTTCACCTATTTGCCTGAAATTTTCCAGGCCTGAAGACAAATAGTTTTAGAATGTTTGAGCAAATGTTACTCATTATCATATAAACATTCTGCGTTATTCACTTTCAGACTAAAATGGTTGCAGTTTTAATTTTACAGTGACTCTCTCAAATCCTGTACCCACACTCACAAAGCAGAACTTACTGGGACAAGCAAGGCCCCATATCAATTCACATGAGACATGGAGCTCTAGAATCACAATCTAAGCATCACTTGCATTGACTCCTTTTTTCATACGAAGGTAAACCCTGTAGGCTGAAGCCTATGAGAGAAGGGCAGTAACTGAGGCCTGGTCTACACTACGAGTTTAGGTTGACTTTAGCAGCGTTAAATCGAATTAAGCCTGGACATGTCCACACGACGAAGCCCTTTCTTTCGACTTAAAGGGCCCTTTAAACCGTTTTCTTTACTCCACCTCCGATGAGAGGATTAGCACTAAAATCGGCCTTTGCGGGTCAGATTTGGGGTAGCGTGGACGGAATTCGATGTTATTGGCCTTTAGGAGCTATCCCACAGTGCTTCATTGTGACCGCTCTGGACAGCACTCTCAACTCAGATGCACTGACCAGGTAGACAGGAAAAGCCCCGCTAACTTTTGAATTTCATTTCCTATTTGCCCAGCGTGGAGAGCACAGGTGACCATGCAGAGCTCATCAGCACAGGTAACCATGATGGAGTCCCAGGATCGCAAAAGAGCTCCAGCATGGACATAACGGGGGGTACGGGATCTGCTCGCCATATGGGGAGATGAATCAGTGCTAGCTGAACTCCGTAGCAGTAAACAAAATGGCAAAATATTAGAAAAAGTCTCAAAGGCCATGAAGGACAGAGGCCATAACAGGGACGCACAGCAGTGCCGCGTGAAAATTAAGGAGCTAAGGAAGCCTACTACAAAGCCAGAGAGGCAAACGGAAGGTCTGGGGCAGAGCCGCAAACATGCCGCTTCTACGCAGAGCTGCATGCCATTCTAGGGGGTGCAGCCACCACTACCCCAACCATGTGCTTTGACTCCGTCAATGGAGAAACACACAACAGGGAAGCAGGTTCGGGGTACACGGAAGATGATGATGATGAAGACAATGAAGATAGCTCACAGCAAGGAAGCGGAGAAACCGGTTTCCCCAACAGCCAGGATATGTTTATCACCCTGGACCTGGAACCAGTAACCCCTGAACTCACCCAAGGCATGCTCCCAGACCCTGAGGGCACACAAGGGACCTCTGGTGAGTGTACCTTTGTAAATATTACACATGGTTTAAAAGCAAGCGTGTTTAATGATTAATGATTAATTTGTCCTGGCAATGACGGCCAGTTCAGCTACTGAAAAAGTCTGTTAATGTGTATGGGGATGGAGTGGAAATCCTCCAGGGACATCTCCAGACAGCTCTCCTTCATGTACTCCCAAAGCCTTTGCAAAAGGTTTCTGGGGAGGGCTGCCTTATCCCATCCACCACGCCAGGCCAGTAGCATGTAGTCTGGAATCATTGCATAACAAAGCATGGCAGCATATGGTCCCGGTGTTTGCTGGCATTCAGACAACATCCATTCCTTATCTCTCTTTGTTATCCTCAGGAGAGTGATATCATTCACGGTTATCTGGTTGAAATGGGGTGATTTTATTAAGGGGACATTCAAAGGTGCCCGTTCCTGCTCGGCTGAACAGAAATGTTCCCCACTGTTAGCCACACGGTGGGGGGGGAGGGGTGAAGTGATCATCCCAGAGAATTGTGTGTGTGTGGGTGTGTGGGTGGGTGGCGGGGGTAGTTGGGTTTGTGCTGCATGTTAACCCGGAAACCCCAGCCCCTCCTTTTACATTGCAAACCCATTTCAAATGGCCAACCCAATGGGTCCTTGGTATGAGAAATGAGGGCACTGCTGTTTGAAACCATTCCCACATGTTATGAAGGTTAAAAAAGCCAAAAGACTGTGGCTTACCATGGCTGCCTGCAAGCCGAATTCTGTTGCCTGGCACTGCGTGAGTGATCTCTCACACCAAACCGGCAGGCCCTCAATATAAGAGGAAAAACGCGACCTTGTAACGAAAGCACATGTGCTGTGTAATGTGAACAGCAAAATTTAATGTGAAAGAGTGTACCCATTGTTCTCTAAAATGTGTCTTTTTTAACCACCTCTCCCTTCTCCTCCACCAGTTGCAAATGTTTCTCCTTCGCAGAGGCTAGCGAAGATTAGAAGGAGAAAACGGTGGACTCGGGATTATATGTTCACTGAGCTCCAGATGTCCTCCCATGCTGAAAGAGCACAGCAGAATGCGTGGAGGCAGTCAATGTCAGAGTGCAAAAAAGCACAATATGAACAAGAGGAGAGGTGGCGGGATGAATCGCGGGCTGAACAGAGCAAGTGGTGGGCTGAAGAGGATAGGTGGCGTCAGCTTGCAGACAGAAGGCAAGAGTTGATGCTCCGGCTGCTGGAGCATCAAACTGATATGCTCCAGCATATGGTTGAGCTGCAGGAAAGGCAGCAGGAGCAGAGACCGCCGCTACAGCCCCTGTGTAACCAACAGCCCTCCTCCCCAAGTCCCATTGCCTCCTTACCCAGACACCCAAGAACACGGTGGGGGGGCCTCCAGCCACCCAGTCACTCCACCCCAGATGATTGCCCGAGCATCGGAAGGCTGGCCTTCAATAAGTGTTAAAGTTTTAAAGTTTTAAACTGCAATGTGTCCTTTTCCTTCCCTCCTCCCCCACCCATCCCGGGCTACCTTGGCAATTATCCCCCTAGTTTTGTGATGAATTAATAAAGAATGCATGAATGAGAAGTAACAATGACTTTATTGCCTCTGCAAGTGGTGCTCGAAGGGGGGAGGGGAGAGTGGGGTAGTTGGTTTACAGGGAAGTAGAGTGAACTGGGGGGGTGGGGCGGAGGGTTCATCAAGGAGAAACAAACAGAAGTTTCACACCGTAGCCTGGCCAGTCACAAAACTGGTTTTCAAAGCTTCTCTGATGCGCACCGCACCCTGCTGTACTCTTCTAACCGCCCTGGTGTCTGGCTGCGCGTAATCAGTGGCCAGGCAATTTGCCTCAACCTCCCACCCCGCCATAAATGTCTCCCCCTTACTCTCACAGATATTGTGGAGCACACAGCAAGCAGCAATAACAATGGGGATATTGGTTTTGCTGAGGTCTATCCGAGTCAGTAAGCTGCGCCAGCGCGCTTTTAAACGTCCAAATGCACATTCCACCACCATTCGGCACTTGCTCAGCCTATAGTTGAACAGGTCCTGACTACTGTCTAGGATGCCTGTGTATGGCTTCATGAGCCATGGCATTAAGGGGTAGGCTGGGTCCCCAAGGATTACGATACGCATTTCAACATCCCCAACGGTTATTTTCTGGTCCGGGAAGAAAATCCCTTCCTCCAGCTTTCAAAACAGACCAGAGTGCCTGAAGACGCGAGCATCATGTACCTTTCCCGGCCATCCCACGTTGATGTTGGTGAAACGTCCCTTGTGATCCACCACGGCTTGCAGCAGCATTGAAAAGTACCCCTTGTGGTTTATGTACTCGGTGGCTTGGTGCTCCAGTGCCAAGATAGGGATATGGGTTCCGTCTATCGCCCCACCACAGTTTGGGAATCCCATTGCAGCAAAGCCATCCACTATGACCTGCATGTTTCCCAGAGTCACTACCCTTGATATCACCAGGTCTTTGATTGCCCTGGCAACTTGAATCACAGCAGCCCCCGCAGTAGATTTGCCCACTCCAAATTGATTCCCGACTGACCGGTAGCTGTCTGGCATTGCAAGCTTCCACAGGGCTATCGCCACTCGCTTCTCAACTGTGAGGGCTGCTCTCATCCTGGTATTCTGGTGCTTCAGGGCAGGGGAAAGCAAGTCACAAAGTTCCATGAAAGTGCCCTTACGCATGCGAAAGTTTCGTAGCCACTGGAAATCGTCCCACACCTGCAACACGATGCGGTCCTACCAGTCTGTGCTTGTTTCCCGTGCCCAGAATTGGCGTTCCACGCCATGAACCTGCCCCAGAAACACCATGATTTGCACAGTGCTGGGGCCCGTACTTTGTGAGAGGTCTATGTCCATGTCAATTTCCTTATCACTCTCATCGCCGCGCTGCAATCGCCTCCTTGGCTGGTCCTGGTTTTACTTTGGCATGTCCTGGCTCTGCATATACTCCAGGACAATGCATGTGGTGTTCATAGTGCTCATGATTGCCGCGGTGATCTGAGCAGGCTCCATGATCCCAGTGCTATGGAGTCTGGTCTGAAAAAAGGCACGAAACTGATGGAGGGAGGGAGGGGCGACTGACGACATGGCGTACAGGTACAAGGAATTAAAATCAACAAAGGTGGCTGTGCATCAGGGAGAAACACAAACAACTGTCACACAGAATGGCCCCCCCAAAGATTGAACTCAGACCCCTGGGTTTAGCAGGTCATTGATTTCACGGAGGGAGGGGGAAACAAATGAATACAGAACAAATCTGGTGCATCTATTTTTTACATCTTAAGCTGGCAGCAGATGGTGCAGCATGACTGATAGCCCTCGACATTTTCTGGGTGCTTGGCAGAAGATACTGTACTACGACTGCTAGCCATCATCGTCAAGACGGTTCAATAGGACTGCTGGCAGGACTGAGTCTCCAGGAGACAAAGCATGTCTGCCCAGGTGCCTCTGATTGAACTGGAGTATGATGATGATGGATACCAGTCGTAATACACCATCTACTGCCAAAAGGCAAGAGGCTGCTGGTGTGTAGCAATGCAGCCCCACGTCTGTCAGCACCCAGATAGCCGATGAAGGCTAAGGTCATACTGCACCATCTACTGCCAAAAGGCAATTAGCTGCTGCTGTGTAGCAATGCAGTACCACGTCTGCCGGCACCCAGATGACATATGGTGACAGTGAGCTGAGCGGGCTCCGTGCTTGCCGTGGTATGTTGTCTGCACAGGTAACCCAGATAAAAAGGTGCGAATCGATTGTCTGCCGTTGCTCTGACGGAGGGGGAGGAGCCTGACGACATGGACCCAGAACCCCCTGCGACACTGTTTTGCATCATCAGGCATTGGGATCTCAACCCAGAATTCCAATGGGCGTCAGAGACTGCGGGAACTGTGGGATACTTACCCACAGTGCAACGCTCTGGAAGTTGATGCTAGCCTCGGTACTGTGGACACGGTCCGCCGACTTCATGCACTTAGAGCATTTTATGTGGGGACACACACAATCGACTGTATAAAACGGATATCTATAAAACTGGCTTCTATAAATTTGACCTAATTTCATAGTGTAGACATACCCTGAGTGAGCTCTCTGCTGGAGAACAAGGGTGACTGAGCGAGGCAGTACCTCATTTAAATATCAATATGTTCTCTGCAGTACCTCATTTACATATTAGCTTGTGTTCTTTGCTGTCATCTGCTAGAGAGCAAGGGGAGTCAGTTGAGCAGGAAGTGCCTCATCTACCTATTTACTGTGGACAGCTTAAGAACACTGGGGTCTACTTTTCCCAAGTTTTGTACTTGGGGCCAGGGCTGGTGCAAGGAAGTTTCGCGCCCTAGGCGAAACTTCCACCTTGCGCCCGCCCCAGCCCTGTGGCAGCTTCCCGCCCCCCTCCACCCTGAGGCGCGCCCCCCCCCGCGCCACCCCCCCCCCCCCGGGGAGCCATGTAGCAGCTCCCCACCCCAGCTCACCTCTGCTCCTCCTCCTCCCCGAGCACACCGCGCCCCCGTTCTAATTCTCCTCCCCTCCCAGGCTTGCGGCGCCAAACAGCTGATTGGCGCCGTAAGCCTGGGAGGCGGGAGAAGTGAAGCGGCCGCTGCGCTGGGAGAGGGAGTCTGAGCTGCACGTGTCAGCGCGCCGCCGGCAGCTCAGCCCAGGAACGCTGTAAAACAAAAATTGGGGGCACTGCTTTTTGGTGCCCCCAAATCTTGGCGCCCTAGGCAACTGCCTAGTTTGCCTTAATGGTAGCACCGGCCCTGCTTGGGGCCAATATTTTGGAGATGACCATGTTGGGAACCAACTGAAGAAGGCCTGGACAATGATTGGGCTCTGCGTCACCCTGATTAAGACTGAATTTTGCTGAGGTTGGGAAAGAGGCTTTGGAGAGATCCAAAGAGTGGAAGAAAGAGTCTGTAGTTCTGTCTTGTTGGAAGGGGCAGCCTGGTGGTGGTGACTCTGTGTAGGATCCCTTATACTATTGATCCCTTTCTAATATTGCTGAATTGAGAGCAGCAGCTTCCTGTGAACAGAGCAGAGCAGCTGATCAGGCCCCCAGCTGAGGTCTCCAGGTGGAGCAGAACAGCAGAGCTGGTTCCAGATGAGAGAGAGTCTATGAACGGAACAAAGTAGTAGTTCCAGGCAACCAGCAGCATCTTGGTGACAGCTACAACCACAGCAAAAGGATGGAGTATGACCCACTAACAGTGCTGAATGGGGAGAAGCATTATTGAAGGCTGTGTATAAAGAGAGCAGCTGCTCCAGCTATGGAGGCAAAAGATCTGAGGGGTTATAAGTAAGGCTGCGAGTCTGTCACGGATTCTGTGACTTTCCGGGACCTCCTTGGCTTCTGCCAGGGCCAGTGCGGCTGGCCAGAGGGCCGCCTGAGCAGCTCGGATGGCCCCAGGGCCAGCCGCACTGGCCGCTGCAGAGGCAGTCTCGGGCCACCATGCCCCCCCCCCCAGCAGCAGCAGGAGTTTGGGTGTGGGAGGGGGCTCAGGACTGAAGCGTGGGGTTAAGGTGTACGAGGGGGTGAGGGATCTGGGCGACACTTACCTCGGGGGGCGGGGTGCCCCAAAAGTGGACAGCATATCTGACTCCGTGTGCTGCCTCCACCCGCAGGCACTGCCCCCGCAGCTCTCATTGGCCATGGTTCCCAGCCAATGGGAGCTGCGGAGTGGGCACTCGGGGCAGGAGCAGCACGCGGAGGCCCCCTGGCTACGCCTCTGCCTAGGGACTGCAGGGACATGCCCAGGAGCGCCGCCAGCTTTTTTGCCGTCCTAGGCGGCAGAAGATCTCTCCCCCGAAATGCCGCCCCCGACAGAGGCGGCAGAAGGTTCTGCCCCCGAAATGCCGCCCCCCA
Organism: Trachemys scripta elegans; assembly: GCF_013100865.1. Lineage (NCBI taxonomy): Eukaryota > Metazoa > Chordata > Testudines > Emydidae > Trachemys > Trachemys scripta. The sequence goes on from NC_048302.1 coordinate 114,398,117, forward strand.
CAGAGGCGGCAGAAGGTTCCCGGCCCCAACAGAGGCAGCCGAAGATCTGGCCGCGGCAGTCATCGCCCCCCAAATGTTAGCGCCCTAGGTGACCGCCTAGGTCGCCTAATGGGTTGCGCCGGCCCTGGACACGCCAGCCACTTCCAGGAGCCATGCGGAGCCTGCTAGCCCCCAGAGCACCTGCAGGGGTCCCAGGCCATGTGCCACCACTCTTCCCCCCCCAGGTACCTGTGGCACCCCCCCAAACACGTCCCTGAGCTGCCCTCCTCCCACCCCCAAGCACTCAAGTTCTGGTCAGAGGTATATAGTACAAATCATGGACAGGTCACAGGCCATGAATTTTTGTTTACTGCCCGTGACCAGTCCATGATTTTAGTAAAAATACCCATGACTAAAACGTAGCCTTAGTTATAAGCCCCAGTCTTCATCTACCTAAGAACTCGTGTGATGCCTCCCTGATCCAGCATCACAGCAGAATGTCACCTTAGCGGATCAGGTAGCATAGCCTCAGAGCAAGCAGTCAGATGAAGATTTTCCTTGGGACTTTCTGAGCAATAACTAAGTGGAGAACTGGAAAGGTGACTGTGCTACATCAGCAACTCATGGCTCTTTATGAGGACGTACATAGGCTGGGACTGTGACCTTGGGGTAACAGTGGCAGAAGTTAGTTGTTGTTGTTTGTTGTTAAGTTTACCCTGTCGTTTCCTTTCCCTCTCCCCAGTAAAGTTTTCCTGTTTAAAATCTGGTCACTGTGCTTGCAAGTGGGGAATAAGTTGTCTATCAATGGCACCCAGAGTAAGATAGATGGATACATGTTCCCAGGTAGCTGAGTGCGGGATCGAACTGGAGTTTTGTACGTGTTAGAAAAAGCCCTAGAAAGTGAGGACCCAGCCCTTTATGCTGCCAACACCACTGGCAGGAAGGTTACCAGGGCAACCCTACAATCCAGCCTGCCCTCTCACTGAATTGTTAAAAAATCTGGAATGTATGTCCATGCTAAGACACTGAAGAGCACCTCATGAGATGGATGTGGGGCATTTGAGTCAGGGAGTTCAGGAGCAATTAAGGTTGTATAATCTTTTCTGTAGACTCCCAACTGGAAGGGGGTAAGAGGGTACTGGAGCAGCTAAGGCCAGGTAGTGTCCCTACAAAATAGAGCCATGCTGCAGGGGGCTAGAGCCACTTTATAGGCACAGGTCTTCCTCATGGTTAGCGTTGGCCTGCAATAAATCCCTGGAAGTTTGGGGTCGGACACTGAGCCTGTTCCATTGGGGACAGATCTCAGTGGAAAGGAACACTGCATGGGGCTCCTAGCTAAGAGTTCCTCCCTCTGAACCCATGCCTGTCTTGCTCTTTTGTGGGACAGGATAATCTGGCCCTCACTTCCCAAACTATTAAATTTCAGAGAAGCAGAATCATCTAGTGGTTAGAAAACCGTCCAGGATAAGCAGCTGTGGAGAACTGGTCCTGGCTCTGCCTCGACTTGCTGTACGTCTTTGGGAAAACCACTTAAGCATCTACTGTCTCAGTATTAGTTTTATAACATGGAATAATAATACTGTAGATTACCTGTTTCACAAGGGTAATGTGGTCTAATTAGCTCTTATCCATCCAGCACTTTACCAAGTATAAATTGCTACATAAGGCCTACAATTATTATTGGCTTTTTAGTAATTCTCTCTGCTTTTAGTCCATTTGTTGTTTTGACGCTATTATCATAGCCTAGCATATGGATGAATTATATTCAATAAAGAAACTACATTACAAGAATGTCAAGATTTTAGAGCAAGGCAGTCTTGTCTGGAAATGGCAACATTAAAGCTGGAGATACATTAATTATATCTCCTTTTTCATGTGCATTATGATGCAGTCTTTTTAGTTACACGATCATATACTCTCATCCAAATAATACAACAGAAGATCATACAGTTTATCTATATCCTAAGAAACATATGGACAGCAGCTTGTAATTTAAAAAAATCTTGTATACTTAAGCTATTTGAGTTTCATAATGATAAATTTGAGCTCTGTGAGTCTATCTTAACAAAGAGAAGACTAAGGGGACAACTTGATTACAATCTATAAGTATATACATGGGGAGCAAATATTTAATAATATCTGTTATTGGACCAACTTCTGTTGATGAGAGAAACAGGTTTTCGAGCTTACACAGAGCTCTTCTTCAGGTCTGTAGCTGGAAGGTGGTTATAGCCAGGTGGACATGGACTGGCTCATTCTCTTCAGCAGAGCCTGTCACAGGTAGACTGGATAGCTACATCTCCTTAAAGGAACAGCCCTGTGACACACATGTATTTTAATATTTTTGTCAGTCTCCATGTTCTGTACATTTTCTTTTAAATTATTAGCCCCAGCCTTCCTAAGATGCAGAGTGGAGGATAAGGCAATTAAGTATAAAGATAATTTACTCGAAAAATTTGGTGTCCTAGGTATGCCAGCAAAGTACATTTATTGCTCTATGTTCTAGTTATTCTGTGGCATATGTTGCATAGGTATTGTTCACTGTGTTCCGCCTACCCCTGGAATCTGACCCTCTGTCTTGTATCGTGTATAGTTATTTCCACTTTGTAAACTGAGGGTAAAATGCTGTTATTCTGATCTGGTAGGGTATAATACCCACTTTGCACAGTTATAAATGAGCACACAAGTTGCAAGGCAGTGAATAATCAGACCCTGCTTGTCTGGCATATATGGAGCAGGTCCTCAAGGAATCAATTATGAAACATTTAGAGGAGAGGAAAGTGATCAGGAACAGTCAGCATGGATTCACGAAGGGGAAGTCGTGCCTGACTAACCTAATTGCCTTCTATGATGAGATAACTGGCTCTGTGGATGAGGGGAAAGCAGTGGATGTGTTATTTCTTGACTTTAGCAAAGCTTTTGATACGGTCTCCCACAGTATTCTTGCCACCAAGTTAAAGAAGTATGGGCTGGATGAATGGACTGTAAGGTGGATAGAAAGCTGGCTAGATCGTCGGGCTCAACGGGTAGTGATCAATGGCTCCATGTCTAGTTGGCAGCCGGTTTCAAGTGGAGTGCCCCAAGGGTCGGTCCTGGGGCCGGTTTTGTTTAATATCTTTATTAATGATCTGGAGGATGATGTGGACTGCACTCTCAGCAAGTTTGCAGATGACACTAAACTAGGAGGCGTGGTAGATACACTAGAGGGTAGGGATCGGATACAGAGGGACCTAGACAAATTAGAGGATTGGGCAGAAAAAAACCTGATGAGGTTCAACAAGGACAAGTGCAGAGTCCTGCACTTAGGACGGAAGAATCCCATGCACTGCTACAGACTAGGGACCGAATGGCTAGGTAGCAGTTCTGCTGAAAAGGACCTAGGGGTCACAGTGGACGAGAAGCTGGATATGAGTCAACAGTGTGCTCTTGTTGCCAAGAAGGCTAACGGCATTTTGGGCTGTATAAGTAGGGGCATTGCCAGCAGATCGAGGAACGTGATCGTTCCCCTTTATTCGACATTGGTGAGGCCTCCTCTGGAATACTGTGTCCAGTTTTGGGCCCCACACTACAAGAAGGATGTGGAAAAATTGGAAAGAGTCCAGCGGAGGGCAACAAAAATGATTAGGGGTCTGGAGCACATGACTTATGAGGAGAGGCTGAGAGAACTGGGATTGTTTAGTCTCCAGAAGAGAAAAATGAGGGGGGATTTGATAGCAGCCTTCAACTACCTGAAGGGGGGTTCCAAAGAGGATGGAGCTCGGCTGTTCTCAGTGGTGGCAGATGACAGAACAAGGAGCAATGGTCTCAAGTTGCAGTGGGGGAGGTCCAGGTTGGATATCAGGAAAAACTATTTCACTAGGAGGGTGGTGAAACACTGGAATGCATTACCTAGGGAGGTGGTGGAGTCTCCTTCCTTGGAGGTTTTTAAGGCCCGGCTTGACAAAGCCCTGGCTGGGATGATTTAGCTGGGAATTGGTCCTGCTTTGAGCAGGGGGTTGGACTAGATGACCTCTTGAGGTCCCTTCCAACTCTGATATTCTATGATTCTATGATTCTATTAGTCAATATATTAGTGTTGTTTATTATTTGTATTACCATAGCACCTAGGAGTCCCAGTCATGGACCAGGATCCCAGTACACTAGGTGCTGTACAAACACAGAACAAAAAGGTGATCTCTGCCCAAAACAGCTTATAATCTAAGTGGTAGCCCGAACAATTGTACACTTGTATTATTTGAGTATGTAGTGATATAATTAAAAACTTAATTGTAATACATACAAACAAGGGGGCAGGGTTAAGACTTGATATGCAACATGATTATTTTATTTCCTGATTTTTGTGCACTAAACTGAATAACTTTATCCATCTCTTAATTTAGTATTTCCTAGGATCCTCTTCCCACCACCTGCTCCCTCCTCCCACCCCCATGCTTCCCTTGCTTGTCTCCTGAAAACCTTTAGAGTGCTGTAGAAGATGAGGTGAGGAGCCCTTGTCTCACCCTTGCACATCCATTCAGAATGCGTCTGAATTAGCCTGACATATATGCAGTGTGGCTTTCCTTCACTGCACACTTTATGATCTTAGCAAGACATGTCAATGCAATGACTAACCTAATTGCCTTCTATGATGAGATAACTGGCTCTGTGGATGAGGGGAAAGCAGTGGATGTTTTATTCCTTGACTTTAGCAAAGCTTTTGATACGGTCTCCCACAGTATTCTTGCCAGTAAGTTAAAGTAGTATGGGTTGGATGAATGGACTATAAGGTGGATAGAAAGCTAGCTAGATCGTCAGGCTCAACGGGTAGTGATCAATGGCTCCATGTCTAGTTGGCAGCCGGTATCAAGCGGAGTGCCCCAAGGGTCGGTCCTGGGGCCAGTTTTGTTCAATATCTTCATTAATGATCTGGAGGATGGCATGGACTGCACCCTCAGCAAGTTTGCAGATGACACTAAACTGGGAAGAGTGGTAGATACGCTGGAGAGTAGGGATAGCATACAGAGGGACCTAGACAAATTAGAGGATTGGGCCAAAACAAATCTGATGAGGTTCAGCAAGGACAAGTGCAGACTCCTGCACTTAGGACGGAAAAATCCCATGCACTCCTACAGACTACGGACCAAATGGCTAGGCAACAGTTCTGCAGAAAAGGACCTTGTGGTTACAGTGGACGAGGAGCTGGATATGAGTCAACAGTGTGCCCTTGTTGCCATGAAGGCTAACAGCATTTTGGGCTGTATAAGTAGGGGCATTGCCAGCAGATCAAGGGACATGATCATTTCCCGCTATTCGACATTGGTGAGGCCTCATCTGGAGTACTGTGTCCAGTTTTGGACCCCACACTACAAGAAGGATGTGGAAAAATTGGAAAGAGTCCAGCGGAGGGCAACAAAAATGATTAGGGGGCTGGAGCACATGACTTATGAGGAGAGGCTGAAGGAACTGGGATTGTTTAGTCTGCAGAAGAGAAGAATGAGGGGGGAATTTGATAGTTGCTTTCAACTACCTGAAAGCGGGTTCCAAAGGGGATGAAGCTCAGCTGTTCTCAGTGGTGTCAGATGACAGAAAAGGAGTAATGGTCTCAAATTGCAGTGGGGGAGGTTTAGGTTGGATATAAGGAAAACTTTTTCACTGGGAGGGTGTTGAAGCACTGGAATGGGTTACCTAGGGAGGTGGTGGAATCTTCTTCCTTAGAGGTTTTTAAGGTCAGGCTTGACAAAGCCCTGGCTGGGATGATTTAATTGGGAATTGGTCCTGCTTTGAGCAGGGGATTGGACTAGATGACCTCCTGAGGTCTGTTCCAACCCTGATATTCTATGATTGCATGAACCATGTGCAATTTTCAAAAACTTTTAACTCCGTCAACTCAAGACGAATGTTTTCCAGGACATTTATTTGGATTTCTCTTTGATGGGGTGGGAACTTGAGCTTTACTTTGACCTGCTAACACAGGTTAAAACCACCATGGCATTGTCTTCTTTAGGTTGGTAACATGGATTAGTTTAATGCAGGTTAAAAATACACCTTTTTTGTAAGATCGACAAGGCCGAAAGGTTCCATGGCTGCACATTAGTTTGTGTATCAGTCCTAGAAAGGCTCCCCATAGCATTGTTGTCTTTGCTGTGCATTGAAGAAGCATTGCCAGAGGAACTGAAACAAGAACATATTGGGGAGTCCTTAAGGCACATAGATTAAAGGTCTAGAAAACATGACCTGTGAGAGAAGATTGAAAAAATGTGGTTTGTTTAGTCTGGAGAAGAGAAGACTGAGAGTGGACTTGATAACAGTTTTCAAGTACATAAAAGGTCCTTACAAGGAGGAAGGAGAAAAAATTTTCTCCTTAACCTCTGAGCAGGGCCGTCCTTAGGCATAGGCAGCATATGCACAGGACACCCGAAAATTTGGGGCACCCCTGGGTCTTAGTGTCCACCCTTCTGCCTCTTCCTATCCCTGTTCTAACCCTTCCTGCAGGCTCTCTCAGCTGCCTGCTGCAGCCTGATGAGTCTTCCTCCAGAGGGGATCTAATAACTTAAAAGTGAAAAAGCCTCCAGCCTGCCAGACCTATTAGCACAACATTGAAACTGTTAAAGAGCCATTCAAGTGGTAATGAAGCCATTTAACAGACATTTGCCAACCCCGAGCAATAAACTGTCAGTTTCTGAATTTCCTGACAAAAACAGTTGTGTTTTACTGTAATATTGACACACAACATGTTAGTCTACAGGACCTTAGTTTAAAATTTGCTTTAAAAATAGTTCATTAGCGTGTTGCTGAAGATTATAAAATCACATCTCTAAAAAAATCCTTGCATAGATTTTTAGATGTACAATCTGAGTATTCATCTTTAGCCTTAAATGCTTGGATCTTCAGACATATAGTTTTTTAAAATAAATCCTTCAAAAGACCACCCTTATCTAAAATACACATTTTAATTTTAATTACTATAGTACAAAAAGCTTGCTTCCAAAGTCTTCCTGTCCTTTCTGTCTATCCCTTTCTCCCTTCACCCCACTGTTGAAGAGAGCCCTTTTAAGGGACAACACCCCTTTCCTTCCAGATAGCTGGACAAAGCAGTTTCCCTTTCTTTACTCCTTACTATTTGATTAACTAATTTTAAGAGAAACCTCCAGCAAAATCGGTACCTTAATAAGATATAAAATCTTTTGTTATGCCTAAAATCTTTGGAAATGTATTTTTTAAAGTTGGTGAAATTTCATAAACATGTCTGTTATTATGGAGATCACACAATGTAAATTAGTGTTCCCTTTTTCTAAAAGTAATGAACATTGTTATGAACAAACTAAACCTCTGTGACTGATTAATTTAAAATAATGTCTTTGTTTCAGTGAGTTAAATAGATAGTAATCTGGAATGATTACTTTATGAATGCTTAAAGTATTAGAGTACATTTAAAATATAAAATCAGTTTCGAAATACTGATTAAGAAAATGTAAAACAGAGAAGTGTTGCTTCAAGTATTTAATGTTGTATTTAGAAGGACAGATGACTTGCTCTACAAAGTTTTTGCAAATAAATCTCTGACAAACTTCAGGGTATATCAAAAAACCGGTGACTGACATTTTTTATTTCCAAGTTTAGTGCTTTTAATTAGGTACCTTCTGCATGTCCAGTCTTCACCATCTGGCATGCAGTGGAAAACATGCTCCATTTTCTTTCAGAAAGAATTACAGAAGAGTGTTTTTTTCAAAAGTCATTTGCTTCATTTGGGTTCAGGGATTTGGCTGGAAGGGGGCGAGCAGGGAGGGGGAGGGAAGGGAGGAGGGAAACAGTGGGGAGAGGGTGGGACCTGGATGGAGTGGGGGCAGAAACCGGGGAGGAGCAGGGGTGGCATATGGGCGGGGCCACAGGCAGAATAGGTGGGCTGGGGAGCTAGCTTCCCCAAGCGGCAGCTTCACCCACTGCCTATGACAGCAGGTAAGAGCGGGTCGGCTCCCACACACAGTCTTCTTAGGCAGGGGCCGTATTCACAGAGCCGAATGCACCGGTGCCGCAGTTTCTGCATTAGGGAGAGGGTACAGGGTTCTCTGTGGGGAACTATGACTCTCCGCCACCATGAGGCTTGGTATCATTTGTTGCCTCCTCCCTCTCCCCACCCCCGGGCTGCAAGCCCGGGCTGCCACCGGGCATAGGGGCACCAGTTTAATAATACTGCGTAGGGCCCCATCAATCCTAAGGACGGCCCTGCCTCTGAGGTTAGGACAAGAAGCAATGGGCTTAAATTGTAGCAAGGGCAGTTTAGGTTGGACATTAGGAAAAACTTCCTGTCAGGGTTAAGCACTGGGAGGTGCTTAGGGAGGTTGTGGAATCTCCATCATTGGAGGTTTTTAAGAGCAGATTAGACAAACACCTGTCAGGGATGGTCTAGATAATACTTAGTCCTGCCATTAGTGCAGAAGACTGGACTAGATGACCTCTCGAGGTCCCTTCCAGTCCTATGATTCTATGATAGACATTGGATTGGTTCTCACTATCATAGCCCTGTAAACTAATAAACTCAATTGCAAATGAAGGGCCAGGTTCACCAGTACAATTCGCTGCTTTGCATTACACCAGCAATGCAAAGTAACTGTAATCCCAGTTTAACTGGCTGGTGCTCTCTGGCTGCTTTGTGTTGCTCTGGGGTACCAGTGAATCTGCCCTTAGCAACTAAAATCAAATAAAAACAATTTAAGGTTGTGCCTAAAAATATTTCTGTCCTGCAGTGATACCCGGAGGAGAAAAACTATGAAAAAAATTATTTATTTTTAAGATTTAGTTTAATTTATTTGAGGCCCACAAATAATATTATGCCTTAATCATAATCATATATTTTTGTATGGTGTCACTGCAAGGCAGAATTAATATTGTTAAGGTGCCTGAACTGTGCACTTCTTTCCACATTTGGATTTCTTTTGAGTGCAACCTTGACTGAATTACCTGGGTTTATAATGCTTGGTTTGGGAAAAATTACAGCATCCCTGAAATGGTTTTTATGCTTCAATTACTAATGCATATTCTCAACCTTAACTCCATCTTAATGGAGTTCCCCACCTTTCCCAGGAAATAAATGAACAGAAACCAGGAATCTAGTGGGTTCCTCAGCTGGTGGGACTTAAAACTAAACATTATTTGGGGTTAACACAAAGAATATGGAATACAAATGAGTCAGAATAACTTTAACTCTTTACCCTAATGTGCAATAATATGTGTATTAAAATCTGAAATCTGATATTAATTAATTTACAAAGTATTTAATTTTGTTTCTGTGATTTTGCTCAACATCTGATTTATCTTCGAGTCTGAAAAATGCCAAAACGTTAAGCCAATTCCCCGTTGCTAATGTTTTGTTTAGTTTGGTTTCTATGAGTTTGCTCAAGGAATGATTTATCATCCAGTCTGAAAATACCCCAAAAGTGAAACCAATTCACTGTTGCTAAAGGCATTATGCTTTATTTTAACTCAGAGAAAGCTGATTATAATGCATTAAAACTTTTCTTCAAGCAAGCAGAACATAGTTCTGTAATTAGAATTATTTTTTCTATAACAGCTTTATGCTACCATTTCCTTTTTTGTGTGATTTTTGAATCCAGACAAAGGAATCAGCTACAAGCCATTTACGCTTTCATTTCTCTGTAGATTAAAATGTGGTTTTACAATCCCTCAGTAATGTGCAGTCAGTATTAGCACAAGCCTGTAATTCATACATTAAGGTATTCCCCAGCTACCTGGTAAACGTAAAAGTCAAAACCAGCCTCTGATTTACTTCAGAATCAATCAGTGTTTTTTGGTATGTCATTTGCTGTTGAGCAGATAAGAAGCTTACTGAAGTAAAATTACAGTGCTAACTCAAAAAAGCTAATCTCCACTTGGCTGATTTGCCAGGTGCCCTTCCCCCCTCTCCCAAACCTGCATAACTATTCTCAAAGATTCGTTTTTCAGGTGACTGGTATTTCATTTCCTGTCAACTCCAATTCTTACAATAATAAATCAAAATCATTAGTATCATGAAATGTCAAATGGAAAGGAGTTAAAAGGGAATACTTCATTTGCTTTAAAAAGAATATTTGGTTTGTAGAAGGGAAAGTGTCAAGGGAAGAAAGACATTTTCACCCTCAAAAGAAAATCCATCAGAGCTTAGGAGTTGCTACATAGAGTTCTATTCAGAACTTTGGCAGATAAGTTGGTCTTATAATACTTCAGCTACTTGGTACGGTTGGAGGAACTCCTACTCCTTGCTCCTTAACACAAAGGTAGGTAACTTAAGCAGCTGCTGATGGGGAGTGGTATGGGTTGCCAGGGCAAGAGGCCTTGTACTGGTAGGAGTGCCCAGATCTTCCTGCATGTGATAGGTACACATATCTCATCCATGCTGACCTCATACGTTCTGCTCTAAAAAGTCTCAGACAGTGCTGTCGTACTGCACAAGGTCAGAGCAACTGTTACCAGAACCCTAACGCTCAGGCCCTGAGAGAGGTGCCAGATACTTAGGTCTCAGTCAAGGAGAGTGACTATGCAGGAAAAATGTCTATAGTCATGGCTAATGCTGTTTCAGCCAACCAGGGCGAATGCAGTCTATCCTAGTGGTTGGTGTGGGCATCAGGCCAAGTGGGTCAGAGTCAGGAGTCAGAAGCTGGACCCAAGAGTCAAACTGGAGGTCAAGAACTGGAGCAAGCAGGATAGCTGGCTAGGCAGGAGAAGGAGGAACAAGGTAACACAGGAGCAGGCACAGTGGTGATCAGGAGCATTGAGAAGCCAGCAAGCTGCTGATGCTGCTGGCTTAAGAACCAGCCTGCTGGCCCCTGCAGCCAACCAGGCAGCATGGCCAATTAGTCAGCCTGTTGTAGGCCAGTTGTACTGAGGAGGATATTAGCTCTGCTCCAGACCTGATTCCTGATAGTACCCCCCGATACACACACCTTTCCCTGAGAAGTATATCTAGGGGCCTCAGGATCAGGTAAGCATGGTGAAAAGGACCAGTATAAACATGGTGAAAAGAACACATGGGTGTGTTCTATAAGTTCCCCTGGATGTTGGTCAGGACCAGTCCAATTCAAGTCAATTAGATATTGTAGTTTTCCTTGGACCCTACTAGCTAGGTGTTGGCAGGTAGGACCAGTCAGCATACCGTTTGTAGGTTACCTTGGTGTCTTCTAACCACCTCTGGAGTTCTTGGTGCACCTGCTGGATGTGGGCCATGAGTTCAGTAACAGCAGGCATCTCTGGATGAGCACAAAGATGGAAACCATAGTTAGCAAAGAAGAGTCTGCTTGGTGGAGGCATGTGGGCATTGTTTTAAGCAAACTTAGCATGAAGAATCAGGTACAGCCAATCATCTTGATGGTAATTTAGGAAGCAACGTAGATACTGTTCAGGGACCACACTGACCCACTCTGCTTGCCCATTGGTGCTGGGATGATAGGCTCTTGAGTTCAGGATCTCGATACTCAAATGGTGCAGAACTGGAATCCTCAGTCAGATACCATATTTGTAGGCAAGCCATGGAGGTGAAAGATGTTGCTCACAACTAGGCAGAGGAAAGCACTCAATGTAGAACAAAACGTGCCATCTTGGTAAGTGGTCAACCGCCACTAGAACAGTAGTGTGGCCCTGTGAGGGTGGTAATTCCATGATAAAGTCCATGAAAATGATAACCCAAGGCTGAAGTGGATTGGGTATGAGCTGGAGGAGACCCAGCAGTCTTGACCAGAGGGTCTCGGTCACAGGCGCAAAGCTCACAGGAATCTACATAGGATGCAACAGAGGTGCTTATGACAGGCCACCAAAAGTTCCTGGAAACCAGGTCATGGGTCTTGGAATGGCTGAAGTGGCCTGAGGAGTGTCGTGGCAGAATTGTAGGACTTGAAGCCGAGTGGCCCTCTCAGGAACATAGATGTGTCCCTCATGGTATAGGATCTTGTCCTGGAAGGTGAAGAATGTAGAGGACTGTCTTGATGATGGTCTAAGGCTTGATAGGTTTGGATGACAAGGGGATCACTAGGTAACTGAAAGCAGATGGAGGTTGTGGTGCAGAAATGATGTTTGAGAGCTTGAGAATTGTGGACATAATCTCCTCCAGGTTTGTAGTAGTCACACTTTCATGTCAATACATCTGCCTTCCTGTTCCTAGTCCCTGGCCAGTAGGCTGGTTCAAGTACCTGGCCATTTTTAGGTATTGCAAGTTTATATGATATGTCAGAACTTGGACTGGGAACCTAGCACCCTCCAGAAGAGGGGACCATTCTTCAAAGACTGCTTTGATGGCCAGCAGTTCCTTGTCCAGGATGTCATAATTCATCTCAGCAGGAGTGAGTTTTCACAAATAAAAGGTGCACAAGTGAAGATGATCAGCAGGAGCAGCGGGTTGGAAAAGTACTGCCCCACCACAAAATTTGAAACATTTACCTCCACTGTAAACAGTGTGGCAGGGTCTGGGTAGATCAAGATGGGAGCTTTCATGAATTTCTATTTCAAATTATCAAAGGCAGCCTGTGTTTCTGGCTCCCTTTTGCTGAAAATCTGTGAGAGGACTGGCCAAAGCAGAGAATCCTGGGATAAATTGTCTATTAAAAATTAGTGAAAACCAAGAAGCCCAGGATTCCACAAACATCCTTTCGTGCCATGCAATCCATAATGGCCTTCACCTTGAAGGTGTCCATTTCCAGTCCTTGGGGTGAGATAATACATCCAAGAAATTCAAAGGTGTCCTGGTCAAACTCACATTTCTCCGGTTTGGCATATAGATGATTCTGGTGTAATCTTTCAAAAATGCTATGCACATGCCCAGTCATGAAGAGCTGCTGTCTTTGGTGAAAATTGGAATGTCATCAGGGTAGACAATGACAAAATGGTCCAACATAATTCAGAAAATATCATTCATAAAGTGTCAAAAGGTCGCTGGAGTGTTATATAGGCTGAACGGCATGACTAGATATTCATAGTGGCCATATTGAGTATGAAAGATGACCTTCCATTCATCTCCCTCATGCATGTGCACCAGGTTATAGGCCCCACGCAGACCTAACTTTGTGAAAATAAAGGCCGCATGTAGCTGGTCGAAGAGCTCGTTGATAAGGGGGAGCAGGGAGCAGTTTCATATGATCATCTTATTCGGGGAGCAATAGTCAATACACTGCCACAAAGAGCTTCTTTCCTCTTGACAAATAAGATTGGAGCTCTCACCAGGGACATGGTTGGGTGGATGAACCCCGCCTGCAAGTACAGGTGAGGAGCCCAAAGTTTAGATTCGGAGAGGACATATATCTGACTGAATGGAATCTCAGCTTTGGGCTGGTGATCGATCGGGCAGTCATAAGCCCAATGCAGGGGCAGAATGTCTGCCTTCTCATTGTCCAAAATATTGGCTAAGTCATAGTATTTACGGAGAATCTTGGCGACAACAGGCAGAACTGCAGAGGGTGCTGAAAGTCCTGGCAGTCTTGTTGCATGAGGGTTGAGATCTCCCAGTGGATAACTGTTGGGATACCCTCTGAGATCTTCTCCACTATATCCAGAACACCTCATCCAGTTCTGGGAGAACATTTTATCCAATTCTCTGGAATCCAAAATCTCGATTCAACTCTGGACTAGCCACTGAGGTTTCTTTATCGTCATATCATAAAGCTACACCTGAGATGATTGAGCTCAAGTGTAGGAGGGGTGGGTTAGGGTGCACCACAACTCCAAAATACATAATTATAAATCAGATTATATACATACTATAAAACAGACTAATGCATGTGCATTACATTCTACATTTTATCACATGCTTTATGATTGGCTTACTAATTTTGTAAACCAATCTGTACAGATCATAAACTTTCCATGAACTACAAAGTGTGCTAGTAAGCAAAGCTGCAGCTGCAAATTTATCACACAGTATTTTTCTTACTATTTCTTTATCTAAAAGCTACATATTATTTACAAGGCCACTTGTGAATTCATGCTTTGTACATTGTTCACCTCTGTTTCCTTACTTCTGTATTATTTCATTGTTCATGCAAGCCGTACCCTGATGTGAACTGCAGAGCATACTGGTCTGTTTCTTGAATCCTGAGAGGCAGGATAGCTGGTAATGCCAGGAATTAAAGTATAGGGTCTACTTCCGCCAGTGAATGTAGAGTGGTGATAAACCAGAGAATACCTGGTTGAGAGCATGAAGGGCCCGAATTAATCCAAATTGAAGGGCTTCCTGGTGCCCCTGAAGGGTGATAACCATTATTGGCAAGGTCTGGTGGGTTCCTGGTCCCATGGAGAGACAACACCCATCAATAGTCTCAACCAGACCTACAGAGTTCTTGCGTATGGTTAGAATTGCATGGGTCTTAGCAAAGTTTAAGTCCATAATGTTACCTGAGATCCCTGAGTTGCATCAGAAACTGACTCGGGGTCCAGCTGTGCCAACTATGGTCCATGGGTGCTGGGAGGTACCAGAGGGGAGAAAACCAGCTCGGCCTGGACCCACTCCCAAGGGCTGGGGACCTAGCATTTACCAGCTCTGGTTCCACCCAAGTCTTCACTGTACACATCAAGGCAAGATGGCTAGGTTTCCCACAATATAAGCAGAAGCCTAACTCCTGTTAGTGTTTCTCCAAGTTGGAGAGGTGTGGGTGAACCTGGCTGGCTTGCAATGGCTCTGATGCCAGGGCAGACCTACACATTTGGGTTGTCATGGGCAGGATGAATGGCAGCCTAGAGAAAATCAAGGTATGCTCATAACGCCGATTCTCTCAATCAGATTGTTCAAACTGGACAGAGGCTCCACCTGCTCAAGCTCATCCTTTATATCCTCATTTAACCTCAGGTGGAAATGTTGGCACAATATTCCACCCCAGTGTCAGAAGCCAAACAACAAAACTCAGCAGCGTACTTGCCAATGGGTCAGCCTCCGTGCCATAAGGCCTGAAGGGTTGCGTCAGTAGTCTGCACATGGTTGGGGGTCATCAAAGATGGTGGACATGGCTTAAATGAATTCCTCTAATTGTTGCAAGATGGGGCTGGACTGTTCCAGGAAAGGAACAGGGAAGCCCGGGCCAAGGCCTCCCCAGTCAACAAACTTAAGATGAGTCCCACATAGGCCTGGTCCATGGGGAATGATTGAGGGCATAGTAGGAACAGGAGCCAACACTGGTTCAGGAACCGCTGAAACTTGTCCCAGTCTCCATCAAATTTGTTGGGCTGTGAAATCTTTGGCTCTGGGAAGGGTGGAGTGGGAGGAGCAGCAGAGCAACCTGGGCCTGCAGGTCTGCATTCTGTGTTATTCACACCTGAAGGTTCTGAATGGTGTACATCAGTCCTGCTGGGGCTTTAGTAGGGTCCATGCTAGCACCGAGGACCCCGGCCCTAATTTTAAGGGCTTCTCAATCTGCCAGCCAATTGGGATGAGGGAGGTCTAGCCTAATCCTAATTGGAGTAGGTGTCAGGCCTCGTGGTTGGAGCAGGCTTCGGACCCCGAGGACTAGGGTCAGAACCAGAGTCAGTAGCTGGAAGCAGGACCCAAGGGTCAATTGGAGGGCAGAAACTGGATACCACAGCCAAGGATCTAGCTGGAGTCAGTAGTCAGGAGCCAAAGCCAAGGATCAAACCAAAGATCAGGAACTGGAGCGAGCAGAGTATCAGGCAAGGAGGGTTTTAAGGCAGAGGCAGGACAGAGGCAAGGCTGGGTACAAGGCAGGAGCAGGCGGAACAAGGTAACATAGGAGCAGGCACAGTGGTGGGCATGAGTATTGCGAAGCCAGAGAGCTGCTGGTGCTGCTAGCTTAAGAGCCAGCCTGTTGACCCCTGCAGCCAATCAAGGGGTGGGGCCAATCAGGCAGCCTGCTGAAGGACAGCTATCCCGATGAGGCTGCCTGGTGATTAGCTCTGCTGCGGGCCCTGATTCCTGACATGATGATACTATGACACAGCATGTTGGCAGATGTTATATATGAAACACCAAACACACATCCACGATTTTCCAGTATGTCTGTGCAATATGACTCAATGCCTCTGCACACACTCTTGAGGTGAGACACAGTGCCAGGCAGTGAGAATGGCTGCTCTCTGTATCCCGTGATTCTATCTGCAGTGTCTGTTCCACTCCCAGCATGTCCACAGGTTCACACATTTAAGGTGAGCTGGCAAATCTTTCTCAGGGCCATGGGCCCATTCAGACCTCAGCTACAGTGGCATAAGTCTAGAGTAATTCTGTTACATCAATGTAGGTGAGATGAGAATCTGACCTCTGATGAGGATGAGTTGTGTGAGGGGACCTTACTCAGATCTTCAAGAGCTAGGTTGTGTATAGCCTGTTACACTACCTCTGAGGCTGGAATAACTGCCTGCTCTGCTGTCCGTGTTAAGCTCTCTACTTCCAGTCATGACAGATGCAGAGAGATGCAAGAATTGAAATGTTAACCAAACTTTTGAATCTGGAAGGTAAGGTTTGTAGATTGTTATTTATTTTATGTGGACTGGTTTCAGTCAGCTTGAATTCAGTGGATGGAGTGGCATTCACTGAGACTATTCCGAGAGCAAGATTATTTAGTATGAGAAAATGGGGCAGAATCGAGCCTTAAATGAGTCTACATTTTGTATTTGTGCAGCATTACCTTCTTCCTTTTTTCCCCCTACTTTCTTTGCTTCCCCTCCTTTCTTTATTATATGTGCACACTCATATATCCACATTTCCTAAGATACACACTAAAGGTTTGGTTGTGGGATAGCTAACCAGTGCCATTTTTTTTATTCACAGAAAACCAGGCTGTGGAAGCAGAGTTGTTCGCTAAGGGTGACATCCTGGCTCCATTTAATCAATGGGATTTTCGCCATTGACTTGGATGGGGCCAAGATTCCATCTTTAGGTTCATATTTGTTTCTCTTTAATATAACTCAGATCCATCTTTCATCTAAACAGTCTTTTTGTGGGTATAATTTTTCATCCACAACTCATTCTTTTTCCTGGAAAATGAGTTTAAAATGAGTTTAAAATCAAGGCCACGGTATTCCAGCAAATGGTTTTTGGAAGCTAATAACAGAAACATCAAAAATCCAACTTTCTAGTAGCCAACGCCTGCATCCTTTGGGAAGTGGTCTCCATGCATCCTCCTTATGGGGGTCAGAGGCCTCTCATAATCCATTCCACCAAGATATAATTTTAGAGACCAAGGGACGTCTCTAGTCCCAAACCAAACTAGATATTACATTTATACATTTAGCCAGAAATTTTTAAATCTGAAACTCCTTGTCTCAGAATAAAAAACGGTAAAAAAATTAAGAATGTCTTGTTCATGCAGGTGCTTAAGGACAAAATAGCACGTGGATCACCTTTCTAGTTACATCTGCTTTAAGCTACAACCACTCCATTTAAAAACACAACAGGAAAAAAAGCAATGAGTCTTAAACATCAGCTAAGTATGTAAACATCACTTTTGAGATGGTTTCAGGCACTGTGGGATGCAGCATCTGGAATAAACCTGAACTTAAATGACGCCTTTCATTTCTTTTGTTGAGGTGTGCTCTGTGTGTGTGGAGGGAAGTACACACCATTTGCCACCCCACTTTATTACTTTGCTTCAAAGATTTGACTTATCAAGAAACAAATATAATGCAAATAAATATGTATTTTTCCCCTGGCATTTGGGAGATGCATAGAAGTGCAACAGAACATCATGCTCTAAAAGAATGGAAAGAGTTTAAATATGTGACAACCCTAAGCAGTACCTCATTTCACAAAGCATGAGTCTGGGAATAAAGTCAGACTGTATAAAGCTGTTTGATTAAAATAATCTAATACAGACTTTTCTGCCTCATATTTTTGCTACAGATTTTCTAGATGAACCATTCTTTATTTCTGTAACATATTTTTAGGGACTCTTAGAAATTAGAGGACAACATACTGTAGTACTGAAGATGGCCTATAGAGAACATGCACAATTGCACACCACACAGTATGTGTCAAAGACGTATTACTATGGTTATTTAGCAGTCAGTGGGTCAGATCCTCAGGTGGTGTAAACTGGTGTAGCTCCATCAGAGACAACTCTAAGCAGACTTATTTTATATTAAACAAATAAAACGTCATTCATCATTGTACCATTTGGAAGAGAAAAAACAGCATCTTATACAAATACACTGATCAGAAATTAAAACCAGTGAGTTCCTGACAGTGTTTTCTGATGGAAAAAAATATATAGCAATTGCATGGTAAGTAGAAATCAATGGAAATTACCCTTTGTCCAGGTAATAACCACATTATACGAGTTAGCTGGCTAACCTTTGGATTTACAGGGTTTAAGACAGACTAGAATTTGGCCCTTGGAGTTTTTCACAAGCACTTCTTGAAAAGGGTTAATCAGAAATCAATCAGTGACCATGGAGAATCTAACACTTTATAAAACGTCATTATATATGGAGAACATATGTAATGGTGGGCAGTGTAGTCCCAGTTTTATTTTCTCTGCTGAGTGAATTCAGGGGTATAATACAAGATATGGGGTAGATGTGTCTTAATGGGAGCTGGATATATACGCAGAGTGGGGAATATACCCTACATGATCAATCCTGCAAGGTAATACTTGTGGATGCAGATTCTGGACTTCAGAAAGGCAGATTTCAACTGACCCAGAGAAATAGTAGGCAAGGTCTCATGGAAAGACCAATTAGGAAGAAAAGGAGTTGAACTGGACTGGCAGTTCCTAAAAGATGTAATACTAGAAACTCAATATCAAGCTATTCTGATGCAGAGGAAAGAGAAGGGCCACAGGAGGCCAGTGTGGCTGCACAAGGAGCTTTTTGGCTATCAAAAAACCAAAAGGGATACATACAGGAAATGGAAGGAGGGGCATGTCACCAAGGAAGTATTCATGGGAATAGTGCGAGCATATAGGGACAAAATCAGGACAGCCAAGGCAAAGAATGAATTACAGCTAGCAAGAAATGTTAGAGACAACAGGAAGGGATTCTTCAAATGTGTCAGACAAAAAAGAAAGATAAAGGACGGTGTGGGTCTGCTGCTCAGTGGAGAAGGTGAGCTGGTAACAGAAGATGATAGAAAGGCAGAGCTGCTCAATGCCTACTTTGCTTCAGTCTAGGGTTACCATACGTCCGTTTTTTCCTGGACATGTCCGGCTTTTTGGCACTCAAACCCCTGTCCGGGGGGAATTGCCAAAAAGCCAAACATGTCCGGGAAAATGCCGGCCAGGCACTTCCCCTCCCGCGGCGGCTCTCCTCCTCCCCAGACTCTTCAGCTCCGTTTAAGAGCAGAGCTGCCCGAGCGCTATGGGCTTCAGGCAGCCCCCTTGCCTCCGGACCCCAGCCGCCGGCCGGGAACTTCCCCTCCCGGGCTCCGGCGGCGCAAGGTCCGGAGGCATGGGGGCTGCCCAAAGCCGGTAGCACTCGGGCAGCTCGGCCCTTAAACAGAGCCGAAGAGTCAGGGGAGGAGCAGAGCCTCCAGCCGCGGCAGCTCTGCTCCTCCCCGACTCTTCGGCTCTGTTTAAGAGCCGAGCGCTACGGGCTTTGGGCAGCCCCCATACCTCCGGACCCTGCGCCGCCGGAGCCCAGGAGAGGAAGTGCCCGGCCAGGGGTGCAGGGTCCGGAGGCATAGGGGCTGCCCAAAGCCCAAGCGCTACC
>NC_048302.1:114427595-114442418 GCF_013100865.1 Trachemys scripta elegans
ATTGGAGGCACAAAATATGGTAGTGAGCCAGGGGGTGCGCTGGGCCCGCGGGGCTGGGAGCCCAGGGCCCGAGCCGACCCAGGCTGGAGCCGCGGGGGGGACCAGCCTGGGCCACGCCTCCTCCCCCCCCACCCCCTTACCTGCTTCAGGCTTCCCGCGAATTAAATGTTCGCGGGAAGCAGGGGAGGGGGCGGAGACTTTGGGAGGGGGCGGAGTTGGGGCGGGGGCGTGGGCGGGGCTGGGGGCGGGGCCGGGGCCCCAGGGAGTGTCCTCCATTTGGAGGCACAAAATATGGTAACCCTACTCTGGCACCTCACCTTTTTGACAAAAGTGGGTATTTGGTCTGTTTAAGAACAAATGGGACAAATGCCCATTTTTGCTAAAAAAAGTCATGATGGCTGGGACAAGGTTCAAAAAAGGGACTGTCCCGGACAAAACCCTAGGCAGGAGCTAGTTGTCTCCCTACCTGAGGGGAAGGAGCACTGACCTGGCAGCCATCTGGGAGTAAGCACTGTCTCTCCAGCCAAGAGAGATGGCAAAAGAGCTTCCAGCACCTGAGGTAACTGAGTGAACCCCAGAGACATTGTGGGGCTCACCCTCAGCAACTGGCGGCTGCCCCACCTGAAGGAGCCTGGTGCCATCCAAGACCCAGGAGTGGACCCTGCAGGAAGCAAGCCGCCTAGCAAATTGGCACCACACCCCAAACTGAACAGTCTGGTAGGAAGTAGCCCAGGGCAGCTGATTTTGTCCACCCCCCAGTTGACATACACAGGACCCTGGGCTGGGACCCGATGGAGAGAGAGGGCCCAGATCCCCCTACCTTCCTTGGCCTTAAAGATTGAGGCTCTTTAACCAAGCAGGGGGCTGAGAACAAAGCACTCTAACCACTAGGCTGACTGGCCCTCCAAGCCACCTGTCACCATAAGTGTTTTGCATGCACAACCCTGCAAAATAAATGTTCAGAATAAGTGTTATTTAATATGGCACAAGAGTGGGTGCTATACAAGATATCTTGCTTATAGTTCTGCCAGAGCTGTCTGCCTTTGCAGATGTTTAACTGGTATTTTAAATAGTAATTTAAAAAAAATTCTAACCTCATCAGCATTTTCTGCTTTGCAGTCTATACTTGGCCCCCATCCCCACTGTGACATGCAAACTATATAGTTTAACTCATCTGGGCACATAATAACCTTTCACTTTAACTCAACTCATTTCCCACAACCTTGCTGGAATTTAGAGCATGGTAAAATGTTTTCTTTGGGTACAATGATTTGGTAAAACCGGTTTGTACAATTATTTCCCATAGACCTCCAGAGCCATAGAACAGAGAAAGGCATCTTCTGTTAACTTGCATGGTTGTACTCATCCCCACATGTTGGATCAAATCCTGAAGTCTTTCCTCATTGATATCAAGCTTCAAGACGACATGACTAGGTCCTTTATACTGTGGTTAGCGCCCGTTGAAAACTATTAATGAATAATCTATTTGACCAATTAAAGACTGAATACATTATTATAATAAGACTAAATGAATTCTTTGCTTCAGTCTTCATGGCTGAGGATGTTAGCGAGATTTCCAAACCTGAGCCGTCCTTTGTAGGTGACAGATCTGAGGAATTGTCACAGATTGAAGTGTCACTAGAGGAGGTTTTGGAATTAATTGATAAATTTAACAGTAACAAGTCACCGGGACCAGATGGCATTCACCCAAGAGTTCTGAAAGAACTCAAATGTGAAATTGTGGAACTATTAACTATGGTTTGTAACCTGTCCTTTAAATCTGCTTCTGTACCCAATGACTGGAAGATAGGTAATGTAACGCCAATATTTAAAAGGGGCTCAAGATCCCGGCAATTACAGACCAGTAAGTCTAACATCCGTACCGGGCAAATTAGTTGAAACAATAGTAAAGAATAGAATTGTCAGACACATAGAAGAACATAAATTGTTGGGCAAAAGTCAACATGGTTTCTGTAAAGGGAAATCATATCTTACAAATCTATTAGAGTTCTTTGAAGGGGTCAACAAACATCTGGACAAGGGGGATCCAGTGGACATAGTGTACTTGGATTTCCAGAAAGCCTTTGACAAGGTCCCTCACCAAAAGCTCTTACATAAATTAAGTTGTCATGGGATAAGAGGGAAGATCCTTTCATGAATTGAGAACTGGTTAAAAGACAGGGAACAAAGGGTAGGAATAAATGGTAAATTTTCAGAATGGAGAGGGGTAACGAGTGGTGTTCCCCAAGGGTCAGTCCTAGGACCAATACTATTCAACTAATTCATAAATGATCTGGAGAAAGGGGTAAAAAGTGAGGTGGCAAAGTTTTCAGATGATACTAAACTGCTCAAGCTAGTTAAGACCAAAGCAGACTGTGACAACCTTCAAAAAGATCTCACAAAACTAAGTGATTGGGCAACAAAATGGCAAATGAAATGTGGATAAATGTAAAGTAATGCACATTGGAAAAAATAACCCCAACTAAACATACAATATGATGGCAGCTAATTTAGCTACAACTAATCAGGAAAGAGATCTTGGAGTCATCATGGATGGTTCTCTGAAGACGTCCATGCAGTGTGCAGCGGCAGTCAAAAAAGCAAACAGGATGTTAAGAATCATTAAAAAGGAGATAGAGAATAAGACGGAGAATATCTTATTGTCCTTATATAAATCCATGGTACTGCGTACAGATGTGGACTTCTCATCTCAAAAAAGATATACTGGCATTAGAAAAGGTTCAGAGAAGGGCAACTAATATGATTAGGGGTTTGGAACGGGTCACATATGAGGAGAGATTAAAGAGGCTAGGACTTTTCAGCTTTGAAAAGAGGAGACTAAGGAGGGATATGATAGAGATATATAAAATCATGAGTGGTGTGGAGAGAGTGAATAAGGAAAAGTTATTTACTTGTTCCCATAATATAAGAACTAGGGTCCACCAAATGAAATTAATGGGCAGCAGGTTTAAAACAAATAAAAGGAAGTTCTTTTTCACACAGCACACAGTCAACCTGTGGAACTCCTTACCTGAGGAGGTTGTCAAGGCTAGGACTATAACAGGGTTTAAAAGACAACTAGATAAATTCATGGAGGTTAAGTCCATTAATGGCTATTAGCCAGGATGGGTAAGGAATGGTGTCCCTAGCCTCTGTTTGTCAGAGGGTGGAGATGGATGGTAGGAGAGAGATCACTTGATCATTACCTGTTAGGTTCACTCCCTCTGGGGCACCTGGCATTGGCCACTGTCGGTAGACAGGATACTGGGCTGTATAGACCTTTGGCCTGACCCAGTATGGCCATTCTTATGTTCTCATGATTATTTCAGAAATGACTAACACACCTTCCTTCCCCTCATAAGCTTTGCTGCTCATAGATTTTAACAAAACCCACCAGCAGCTGGCTAATATGCTACACATTTTCAGTCTGAGTAACTTGGGTTGCATATTTTCAGCCAGCTATTTCTTACCGTGTTTACTTGAAAGAGTTGGAACCAGGATGTTTTTGCAGATAGAGGCTTAGCTCTGAGGAATGGTAGTGCCATGATTCTATAGATGCTTTCCTTGTAACACATGCCATGTTGGTAGAATTAAATTTTTCTCTCTCATTAGGGGTAAGTGGTTTTTATGGCCCTCAGTTAACTGTGTTGTCCTTACAATTTTATCATCACTTGGCAGTTTCACACTGTGAAGACTGAGGCTGGATATGACAGATATCTGGAAAGAAAATTACAATACCCTTCCAGCAGTATTGTAATGTAAAGCGCTAAATGGTCCATCTGCCGTGATTTTTGTTTGTGATGCATTTTTCTCTCACCTACCCATCTCGTGATTTTATTGTCCTCACCATTTTGATTGGCACTGCTGAAAGTTCCACTTTTGACAGGAAACAGCAAATCTATTATGATCATGGGTGGTAGTGAAGAGATCAGGGGTGGTAGTGAGATTATATAGCTGCCAGTGTAACACACTAGCAAAGTGTGTGTTGTCTCCCTCTTGTGGCTGCTCCACTACCAGATAACAGCTTACCACTGCTACTAACCTCAGGAGTTATTCTTTTAGTTCAAATGGCAAAGATCTATGCTGCAATGCAAAAGTTCACAAGTTCTACCCTGCTGATGACCCATTCAGAGAGTGATTATACCAACAATTCTGTAAAGTTAGGTAACATTTCTATGCCTTTACAACTTCTATTTTTTATACAGACTTTTACTTATGGCTCCAAAAATAATATGCCAAGATTATAAATTACCAAGTAAAATGATTCCTGTATAAAATTATCCATTTAATGTGTAAGTGGTAGATAAGATAGGGCAGGTGGAAATAAGGACCATTTTTTCTTCACTGAAGTTCAGATATGGAAGGAACCAAAACAGTCCAACTTTGAGTTCTACCAGAGCATGTTCAAAAGTAATGTATGTAAATGATAGAGCATGTCAGATTGCAGCCTATACTAGTTATTCTTGCTGGCAAACACAAGCTAATGAACAAGAAATATAATAGCATCTTGAAGTAGACAGAACAGGAAAAAATATCTTGTGTGTGGTTATTATTCATATATGCTCACAAAGGTCATGATAGCATGAGATGTCTGTTCCCTGAATTATCTTCATGTGTATTTCTCCATTTTTGGTTTGATTCTTTTTATTGAGCTTTTGAAATAAGTGCATGTCTGCATTCTTTCCAAAGGAAAAATGCAGGACCTGAATAAAAATCTCATATAAGAGAAGAAAATTAGATGATGTATCAAATCATCAAGAAAATGAACACCATGCAGACAACAAAGTGCAGAAAAAATACTGAGCATTTGTAAGCCCAGTACTGATAAAAAAGAATGTAATTCTTGACATAAAAAAATTAAATCTCAAATGATACCTTCTAACTCTCACTCACTCATGCCCATCACCCCAATCGGGGTATAGACCGCCAACCACAGATCTCCAGAGTTCTCTATCCTGGGCCATTTGCTCTAACTGGTTCCAGGTATAGCCCATTTTTATGCTATCAGCCTGAAGGTCGCGTCGCCAGGTGTTTCTTGGACGGCCTTTTTTCTGCCTAGTCTCCTCATCTCTGCTGCAACCTGCGCCTTCTTTTTTAACTCGTACATGGTCCTCACGTTCCATGTACCGATGGTAATCCTCCTGGTTGCAAGAAGGGTAATTGGCTTTGTGGCTTCCTCATGACTTTCACCACCCAGCATCATGCATCTTCGAGTTGAAGACCCTTCTTTTTCCAGGCTAAAAGTCTTTGTTATCTCTATTTTTGGCGTTTCTGTAGCAAGTTGATTTTTACGGGTGGAGTTGCTAGCCCCACGCCCAACCCTCCTCCTTTATCCTGACTTGGGATAGGCAGATGGCCCCAAAGGACCTCTCTGGTGGAGTTATACCTTCTAAAGGAATAAGAAATTATTTATATTCAGAAATCATAACTTTTACCATTTGAATTGCGTTTTTCACCATTGAGACTGAATTCTAGTTTTATTATTGTTATCATTAGTTATTTATTTTGAAGCCATAAAACACCCCCAAACCTTTTATGTTATCATATGATTCACCACATGACTTACCTCCCTTTAACAAAGTTCGGTGGGAAATAATATTGAAGTCTAGCTTTCCAGAGCATATACAATTGCTGACTTTATCAATTGAGTCTGTATCAATTATAGGATTCTGTGAAGTGTCCTGAGGTGCTCCATGCATACCTCTGTGAGGAAAAAGACCATCGACACCAGTGATCACTGCCAGATTCTTTTACAGAGTGCAAGCTGGGGTCAACTCTGCTGCCTAGTAGAGAAGGACCCACTTCCACACCTTCTCTAGCCACACCTTTTCGGGGAATCAAGTGCTGCTGTTGGTAGCAGACTCCTTTGTTCCTTACATCCTGAAAGTGCAAGAATTAAGATTGTGTCAGAACTCTGCACAAGGAGGTGAGAAAGGGAAGGCAATTCCCTATGCCACTGCTCCACGCTTTGTAATGAAATGTTTACTTGCAGTATATTGTTCAGCCACCAGATGTTTCTGTGTGCTCCATAGACTTGAAGACAGGGTGTGGTCATTGGTAAAAAAAAAAAAATAAGGGAGACAAAGCTGGAATTCAAGCTATGTTTGTAATTGTAAAAAGAACAGGAGTACTTGTGGCACCTTAGAGACTAACAAATTTATTTGAGCATAAGCTTTCGTGGGCTACAGTCCACTTCTTCGGATGCATAGTATGGAACATATATTGAAGAGATATATATACACATACAGAGAGCATGAAAAGGTGGGAGTTCTGTATGTGTATATATATGTTCCATTCTATGCATCCGAAGAAGTGCACTGTAGCCCACGAAAGCTTATGCTCAAATAAATTTGTTAGTCTCTAAGGTGCCACAAGTACTCCTGTTCTTTTTGTGGATACAGACTAACACGGCTGCTACTCTGAAACCTGCCATTTGTAATTGTAGCTGTTTTCCATAATACATGCCTCTTATTTGAGAGGCTGTGATTCTGTATATCATGAAACACCCAAGCAGGTGTAGACATGATCCAGTCCTTGGTGTGTCTACATTACTCTGAAGATAAGAGCTATATTAGTGCTAAATATTATTCTTATATATCCATTCCACAATCACTCAACTATTAGTTCTTGCAAAGTGAGCTACTATTATACGGTCTTTTTTCTGGTTTACTTTACTTACTGTTTTTGCTTTTCTTTCTGAATCTCTTCTCTTCCCATTATCATTTAGCTGCAACCAAAACTACATAAATACACTTAAGTCTTAATTTTCCATTTCTAAAATCATAAGTATGTGATAATGTTATAATTAGAGGACTGTGGACTCCCGGGATTCTCAGACTTGCTGTCATTAGTTGTTGCTTTATACTCCATACTGCATGAAAATATTTCTGTCCTGGAACAGGATAAAGAACCCATCAATGGAGTTCATAGTAGTAAACATCTATCCTTTTTCATTGTTGGGAAAATGGGGAAAGGATGACATATAAGCTGGGTGGAGCAGTGCAACAAACTAGAGGATTTTTTTTCTCATGATTCTCATAATTCAAGACCACAAAACCCTTTTTACTTCCCTAAATATCTGCAGGGTCCCAGTGACTATGACTTAAAATATGACTATGTCCAGAAAAAAAAAACAATTGAAAAGGATCAAACCCATCGATGCTAAGTAGGGCTGAGGGAACAGTCTTGGCAGGAATCAGAATGTTTTGTATCGAAGAGTTCAGGCCTGCTCAAATGAAGCCACAATCCATTAATTTGGCTTCTCTTTTTGAGATCAGGTTTGATAGCAGCAACTCTGGGTAAAGCAGGGGAAAGAAAGAGCTGCTCTTTACAGAGAACAGCTGACTTTAGTGACTTTAGGGCTCTAATCAGATCAACCACTTTGTGCAACTCATGAGGTGGAAAGAGGCTAGAAAATGGACCACAAATAGCTAGGAGGGATTCCCTGAGACTAGAACTCCGTGCAAGTATGACAGGTGCCACTTTGGCCCACACACTAGGCCACAGCTAAAGCATGTGCCTCTACGGATTGAGCTAACGGTCGCTACCTGAGGCTGTAATAGACTATTAGGACATGTCTACACTGCAAAAAAACACTTGCAGCTGGCCTGTGTCAGCTAACTCGGGCTCATGGGGCTCAAGTTGTATGGCTAGAAAATTGCAGTGTAATTATTTGGACTCAGGCTGGAGCGAGCCCAAGGTTTGGGACCCTCCCCCCTTGTGGGGTCCCAGAGACCAGGCTCCAGCGTGAGCCCAAATGTCTGTGCTGCAGTTTTATAGCCCTTCAGCCTGAGCCCTGTGAGACTGAGTCAACTGACATGGGCTGGCCATGGGTGGTTTTACTGCAGTGTGGATATACCCATATTCTCAGGGGATTGGAAACAGAAGAGAACCTCTAACGTACACTAACCAGTAGGTTACACCAGTTTGCTGGCTACAGAGCGTCCAGGCCCCACGCCTACCACCTCTCGCTCACTGTTATGGAGTAGAGTGGGGATTGCATGAGAGTTCTTCTCCTCTATGCCTATCCTCCACCTGGATTCTTTGTCAGGGCCCTTTGGACCACCTTCTTTCTCTTACATTTGTCGTTCCAGTCCATATGTAGGAAATAGAATTAAATATAACCTCCTTCCTTCCCTCCTCCTGTTTTAAAATGTGACACATCATCATGTCCACAGCTTCATTTGATATGAACTGGGATAAGCGGACCAAGATGAAACACTATATCCTGTACTCAAAACCATCTCATGTCTCCGGGCCCAGTGTTGATCTCACTTGCATCACTTTTTTGCTACTGTAACTCCAGTAGACGCTCTGATCTTACCCCTCCCTGATGTATTGCAGTGTTGGCTGGGAATTCAATAAGAGCATATTTGAAAATCCCACCCAGAATCTCCAACAGCGACAGAAGGACAGAGAGTGTCATTTCCCTAATTCATTTGTTTTTCACAGTGCTATCTGTATTCTGTATGACTCAGGTGTGTTTTTTAGCTACCAGCCATGCTGGGGGAAGTTCAGAGCTTCTTGAACTCATCTGCCCTTGTTGGACTATCCACCTCTTCTGATCTCCTGCATATGGGCCCATTCTGTCCAATAATGGGTAAAGAAACAGTTTTGCATCAATTACTCTTGAATTATTCTGGTTTGTATTTTTGATGAAGACATAAAAAAGTTTAAGGGGTTTGATAAGGATACAGCATGAATAAACTAGACCCAACAGCAACAGATGGGCCATTTGCACATACCTCATGTCTCAGTTTTAGTAGGTGAAAAATGCATTACCTTACTCTGCAGCTACTGTGAGTGTCTCTTTGGGGTTTCCTATCATTTCTCTTGAGGATTTCTTTACAGTGAAAGCTTTTTTTAATGCTGTCAGACTGGCAATAAGCAAAGATGCAGATTTTTGTGGAATTTTTGTCATTGCAGGAATTCTTTTGTCTATTGAGCTATCTTACTGTAGAGAGACAAGGCGGGTGAGGTAATATCTTTTATTGGCCCAATTTCTGATGGTGAGTGAGACAAGCTTTGCAGCTTACACAGAGCTCTTCTTAGACACTTCTTGTCTCTCTCACCAACAGAAGTTGGGCCAATAAAAGATATTACCTCACCTACCTTGTCTCTCTAATAACCTGGGCCCAACATGGCTATGATAACATTAAATATTGTCTTACTATAGATATTTCACAGGCACCCACTATTATAGCACAGAGCCATCTGTGTAGCTGTTGAGGTGGAAGGAATTTTCTTAAAGGCAGCATCAGTTTAAACTTGTCCTTCACTCACAAATATATTCAGCAGATTCCAAAACCATTTTGTGAGAGCCCAGATGAGCTTGACTTAGCTGGATGTATGGAGAGTGAGAGAGAAGGGGAGAGTCAAAATATTGAGTCATGCTATTGATTGACTCAGAGAGCTTTATGTGCTAAATGTGATTGATTTCGTATTTATTTTTCAAGAGTTCTCTTTCTGAAGCGCCTTTGTTGACTCCTTTTTTATTTCCCCTTTATTCTCATTTGCCTTCTGGGAGTTCCCTACGTGGCAGCTTTCAAATATTTCAATGTCCTCCATTAATTTCAATTCTAACTGTAATGTAGTTTTCCCTCATAAAGCAGCACTGCAGTTAAATGTTTCTGATTCTGAATGAGAGTCCCCCTAGATAGTGTCAGCATGTTCCAGATTGTGCAAATGTAACACCAGCAGACCCCGGTCACCTGCGGGCAGGATAGAACCTGGGACCTCTGGAGCCTCTACCGCATGAGCTAAAAGCCAACTGCCTCTTAGCTAAGGCTCTAGAGTAAACCCATTTAACTCTCTCTAAGTGGTCTCGTTGCCACAAGATGGGACAGAACACTCCATCCAGGAGGTGTGTGGGTTACATACTTCCCCTAGCTGAGGGAGCGTGTCCCGAGCTTCAGAGACTTCGCAGTTGAAATCCCGGTTGAGCCCCCACTTGTAACGGCGACAGACCCTGGTCGTCGGCAGACGGGATTGACCCAGGGACCTCAGTGCATGAGCCTCTACTGTGTGAGCTAAAAGCCAACTGGCTGTTAGCTAAGGCTATAGAGCAGACTCATTTTATCTCTTTCTCTAAGTGGTCTCAGTGCCACTAGATGGGACAGAACTATAAGCGCCGACTCCGTGGGTGCTCTGGGGCTGGAGCACCCATGGGGAAAAATTAGTGGGTGCTCAGCACTCACCAGCAGCTCCCTGCAGACCCCAGCCCCAGCTCACCTCCACCTCCGCTCCGCCTCCACCTCCTCCCCTGAGCCTGCCGCCGGGTCCTGCTTCTCCCCCTAGCTCCCAGTGCTTGCCACCACGAAACAGCTGATTCGTGCAGCAAACCTGGGAGCGAGGGGAGAAGAGGGGGAACGCAGCGCGCTTCAGGGAGGAGGTGGGGCCGGGGTGGGGATTTGGGAAGGAGACCAATAGGGGCAGGGAGGGGGCGGAGTCGGGGGCAGGGCTGAGACGTGAGCACCCACCGGCACCCAATGGCGCCTGTGGACAGAACACCACACCCAGGAGGTGTGTGGGTTACACAAACACAACCTACTGTCAGTCCAGGGGTGAATTTCCTGCAGGCTAAGGAAGGTGCAATTTATTGGTCCCTGCATTAGTTGTAATGAGTGAAGGTTTCTGTGTGACTTCGAGTGATCCAATAAGTCGTTTAATCACATGTCTAACTTTAAGTTAATAAGAGGACAATGCAGATTCTTAATGATAGTCACATGTTTAAAATTGAGGCATTAGACCCGAGGTGGGAAAACTATGGTCCGCGGGCTACATCCAGCCCGTGGGACCCTCCTGCCCGGCCCCTGAGTTCCTGGCCCGGGAGGCTCGTCCCAGGCCCCTCCCCTGCTGTGCCCCCTTCCCCTGCAGCCTCAGCTCACTGTGCTGCCGGCATAATGCTCTGGGTGGCGGGGCTGCAAGCTCCTGGGGCAGCGCAGCTGCAGAGCCGTGGCCTGACCCGGTGCTCTATGTTGCACGGTGGCGTGGCTGGCTCCAGCCGGGCAGCACGGCTGCCTGTCCTGGTGCTCTGAGCCGCGCAGCTGTAGTGCCGCCAGCCACCAGTGCTCCAGGCAGTGCAGTAAAGGGGCAGGGAGCAGGGGCGGTTGGATAGAAGGCAGGGGAGTTCGGGGTAGGGGGCGGGGGTGTGGATAGGGGTCGGGTCGGTCAGAAGGCAGGGAACAGGGGGTTGAATGGGGGCAGGGATCCCAGGGGGGCAGTCAGGAATGAGAGGAGGGGTTGGAAGGGGCAGCAGGGGGCAGTCAGGGGCGGGGCGTCCGGGGGCGATCAGGGGATGGGGGGGTGGATATGGCAGGGGTCCCGGGGGGGTCGTCGGGACAGGGAACGGGGGGGTTGGATGGGGCAGGAGTCCCGGGGAGCCTGTCAGGGGGTGAGAAGCAGGGGGGTTGGTCAGATAGGGGGCAGGGGCCGGGCCACGCTTGGCTGTTTGGGGAGGCACAGCCTCCCCTAACTGGCCCTCCATACAATTTCAGAAACCTGATGTGGCCCTCAGGCCAAAAAGTTTGCCCGCCCCGCCTTAGACTGTAGGCACATTGAATTGAGGCCTTAGACTGTAGGCATACTGAAGTAAAATTGTGTTTTACTTGATGTTGGAACAGCAGAAAGATTATTCTCAGCACCCAGTGAACAATAATCATTTTGATGGACTAAAGCCTAGTAAATAAAATAGAGTGGGAATTGTGGTCCATTACAATGTGATCAAAATCAGGCCCTTAAACTATTACAGTGGTGATAATGGAAAATAGATAGAAACTGGCTGCATTTTGTTTTGTTTTGGGGGGCAGTTAGTTTGTTTCATTATGTATCTTACTCATATCAGGCCTTATTTCTTCTCAATGTCATTGTGCATTTTGACTGAAATGACAGCATATCCTTTAACCCAGAACATGCAGGTGTTGCTTTGTGTCTTATAAGTGCTAAAGGTGATGCTCTTCAAAATAAGTGAAAACAATCTAAGTTTTTCTTATTTGTTCACCCTGATTTCATGAATCTAAATGTGTTATTGTGGGGGAAGGCGAGAATGAGCTCCTGGTTCACTTCTGTGATTCTCTCTCTCTCTGGGTTCTTATACAGCACTCAAAAATATTTTTCCACATAAAGTTTAAGTGCTCAGTGGTGCCCTTGGAGGAAGAACACTTGGATCCTACGACAGAAGGAATTTCTATTCTCCTATTTTAAATGTGGACTCCCAGTATATATTTTTATTGTCTTATTCAAATGAGACTGTAAACACCTTCAGGCAGGAAGCATGTTGTTCTTTAGCCATAAGCACACTAACAGTTTATTAAAAATAGTAAAGTTATTTAAAATAATACCATCACTTTTTATGTCTCTGATAAAATGCCGAATAACTTGCATCAGAATTGGAATAACGAAGAACGGTAGGAATAATGAGTGAACATGATAACCAATATAGCAAAAAAGTATCATACTTCTTTTGCAGTGTCTGAAAAAATAAAATGGCCAAAAATCTCAAATGTTGGGTACCTAAAGTTATGCTCCTAAATCCATAATTAGGCACCTACATAAAAGTGGCCTGATTTTCAGAGTTGTTGAGCCCCAGCAGCTCTCAGGGAAGCCGGCAGCAAGTGGCAAATTAGGGATTTGGTGGTGAGAGAAAGGGGACTCCAACTTGGTGGACTGAAGAAAGAGGAGACAATTCTGACTGCAGAAGGGGTTGGGACGAGAATGGGGGAAGTTTAAATGGTGAGCCAGCTGGGGAAGAAGTGAGGGGAATGATGATGAAGGGAGCTGGTAAGAGAATGAGAGTAGAGGCATCTGTGAAGAGTGAGTGGATGTTGAATGTGGATGTTTAGGAGGGCCTCTGACTGTACCGAGGGCAATTCCTGCACAAAGTCTTGGGAGGCAGGAATGGGAATGCTGAATGAGAGAGGCTGGGGAGGGTAGGATTGCTCAATGGAGTTAGTGGGAAAGCTGTTGAGAATGGGAAAGCAGGAGAAACTATGATGGGGAATAGCTGAAGAGATTATAGGGAGGCTGGGGAAACCTAATTATTGAGGGAGAACTGAGGGGCAAATGGGGGAATATTGAGTGGAGGTGATGGCAGGGGGAATTGTGACTGGAGAGAATGTGAGGGACTCTGACCAGGGGCAGCTGGAAAAAGAAGAAAAAGTAACTGTGCCTACTCACTTTCAGATACCCTTCACCATCGTGGGCATGAATAAAATTTGAACAGATGAACAGAGTTGTTTTAACTCAAGGCCAGGCTTATTTTGAATAGTTTTGCTGTTCATATTGAACAATTCACACAGCCTTAATCTGTACCTTTGAAAAATTATCTAGTCCTTTTGGTGCATATTCTATGTAGGACTTAATACAGAGAAGAAGGAAGCACTGTCAGGGGAAATTTTTTCTCTTAGGTATTCATGGAGGAGGTACTGATGTGAGAAATGCACTCCTAGATTTGGTACATTGCTTCTCAAGTTGTTTACTGCAGACATTGAGAGATTGCTCTCTGTAAAGAAGACCTGATCAACATGTTTACTCAAGGAACAACAGGCTTCTCTTCTGAAAGAAACCCAGTGACTGGGGAGAATCTTTTGGTTAGAAAAACAGAAAACTGGGATGGTACTTCTTTAAAGCAGATATTTGTTAATAATATAGTTACTTTAGCAGGACTGGCTGGGGTAAAAGTTATCTTCAGGAATGCCACACTTGCAAGCTATTGTGCTAATTAAGTGATTTAGTCATCTACAATTCTGGCTTTAAGGGTTTCAGCTATAAAGCTCTACAACTCTGCCTAGTTTTAACTTTCGGCACTAGCCCTGCAGAATTTTCCATGTAGGGTGCTCTTTCAACTCTCCTACACAAACCTACACACAGACCCAGACTCTCACAGAGTTCCACACTAATTAAAATTGTAGCCCATTTCCCCATCTC
Source organism: Trachemys scripta elegans (assembly GCF_013100865.1). Lineage (NCBI taxonomy): Eukaryota > Metazoa > Chordata > Testudines > Emydidae > Trachemys > Trachemys scripta. Next base: position 114,441,519 of record NC_048302.1, read on the forward strand.
CCATTAAAGGGCTGTGCACATGAAGCTAAATCTTATGAATATATGGACAAAGATGTGCTTTTCTAGCCATAACCTTTTATCTTAATCTGCACCATAACTATTTAATACTTGATTAGGGGAGGAAGATTTCATGTCAAAAAGTTACATTTTAGAAGATCTAACACTGAAGAAATAGAATAATTAAGCAATACCTATCTCTGTATTTCACACAGAAATATTTTACATATCAGACTAGAATAATTGTCTCCTTGAAAAGAAGTGCAGTCCCAGTCAGAATCATTGTCTGTCCCCCCAAAATCCTTAGTTGTTAGATGGTATCTTTGTTCCCGAATTTCAACTAAAATATAGCAATAGAGATGCCTTTTCAAACAACCTGTCTCTTTGTGACATCATCCTTCCATATCAGTTAGGCTCTTTGGGGCTCAACAGTTGACTGTGTCTAGGGTAAAACTTGACAGTGCAGGAAATAGTAGGGTTACCATTCGTCCGGATTCCCCCCGGATTTTTAAGCTAAAAATAGCGTCTGGGGGGAATTTGTAAATGTCCAGACTTCCCCACCATGCAGAGCGCACGCGGCTAACAGTGCAGCCGGCCGGATGGTGCCACTTACATGGGGCTCCGACAGCCAGAGAGAGCCCCTCCTCCACTTCCCCCGCCTCCCCCCTGCAGCAGAAATCACTCCCTCCCTCCCTCCCTGCATTCGCAGATCGGCTCCGGCAGTCTGGAGCTCCTCCCCCACTGCTGCCTATCGTGCCAGAGGAGCGGCTCAGGCAGTTCCTGAGCAAGTTCACCGAGACATTAGGCGAAGGCCAACAACAAGGGGGCAGGGGGTCGGAGAAGGGGCAGGGAGGTTTTGGAGGGGGCAGTCAAGAGACGGGGGGTCGGGAGTTCGGGGGGCTT